>NC_135213.1:12384965-12399965 GCF_052324685.1 Brachyhypopomus gauderio | reverse complement strand
CTCTCTCAGCTAGTTTCGAGCAGACTAATATACAGCCAACGTTAAACCACACCGCGTGCGTGACGTAGCGATGTTTCAACAGCACGGAGGATCAAGGCGGCGTTTTTGTGAATGATTATGAGCGATTTATCAAATCAAAGGTGTATGCAACTTTGCCATCAGCCACAAAGTGGAAGTGAGCTGCAGAGGGCCAAAACGTGACTCTTAAATCAAACGGCCTCACGTCCATCAGCACATATGTGAGAGTAGAAGGGCCATTTCACCTGTTATTTGCAGTGAGGTCACACTGAAAGCCCGACGGCTGGTGTGCGAATCGGACGAGGGGGCATCGAGCGTTAAGGATCTTCTGGACACCCACGCAGCCGGGCCCAAACTGGTCCAGGCACTCCCCCACGACGGAGAGGATGCTCTGGGTGACGGTGCGCTCTGACGTACCCCTTTTCACCTGGTACTCTATTGACAGACCTGAACCCTGGGAGGAAATGCAATGCTTTATGATGACAATACACACCTTTCTAGAAGGTGGATTCTAGAATCCACTGGCATTGTTTGCTCCCTCACTAAAGGGAGCAAACAAAAAACCCAACATTTTCAATACACATAATGTACAGAGACATACTGTGTGACTGAAAATCACAATATTAATTGGTATCCCACACTAATAGTATAACAAAGCACTCAGTGATCATTTAAATGAGTGATCGGCAAACTTCCAGAGTGAAGTAATAAAAAGTCTGCACTATTTTTATCACATGCTCTTTTTTACACCATGGAAGATTAGTAAAGAACAGCATTCTGAATCCTTGCATAGCACAAAAACAGCATGTTCACATTTCCTAACCTCGATCTACAACGTGTCCAGCACACCGGCATTCAGCACAGCCCTCTGGCCCACTCACCTTGCTCTGTTTCTGCCCAATTATCCCGTCCAGGTCCAGGAACATGTCCAAGTCGCAGCCCAGCTTGCCGAAGCTGTTCACCGTGGACCCGAAAGGCCTGATGATGCATTCTGGGAAATATGCAGCAGCAATGTCCCCAAGCAGCGAGCAGACCAAGAAGCGTAGGCTGATGTCCTCCTCACTCAGCTGATAGGCTTCCGTCAGACACCGCAGCTGCTCATCTATCTGACGTCACGTGGACAGACGGGGACACGTTTAGACACACGTCTACTTTAAACACAACAGATAACCCATGACACTCAGTTTAGGTCAAAACTTTGCAGCGGTATCAAACAAACAGGTATGGTATGTGGCGGTTGAGATGCTTGGCTACAAGAACATCGTGAAGGAAAAGTAACCTTGCCTTGGAGGAGGATGAAGGAGAAAATGAGGGCATGAGGGAGAGAAGTTAGCCAGCTATCAGAACTGCAGAAAGTCACGATGAAGGTACCTGAGAAGTACAAGCTGCCCATACCTAAAGCCTTAGGGACTGCCAAGCAAAGATGAACAGCCCTGGCTGCCCAGCTGAAGAGATACACAAGGGAGGTAAAAACTGGAAGAATAAACAGTTCTTCCACAAGCCATCCAAAGGGAACTCTCAGTGGAAGGACAACAGTAATGACAACAGTAATGACAACAGGAATGACAACAGGAATGACAACAGTAATGACAACAGTAATGCCAACAGTAATGCCAACAGGAATGCCAACAGGAATGCCAACAGGAATGCCAACAGGAATGCCAACAGGAATGCCAACAGTAATGCCAACAGTAATGCCAACAGGAATGCCAACAGGAATGCCAACAGTAATGCCAACAGTAATGCCAACAGTAATGACAACAGTAATGACAACAGTAATGACAACAGTAATGACAACAGTAATGCCAAGTGGTAACTGAACTGGAGAGCAGACCACAGCAACCTCCTTGAATGGGATCTAGTAACCATCACCTTAGAAGACATCCAAGAAACAAGAAAGGGTGTTGAGTATGAAGAGCTGGACAGCTGCAGGCCCCGACGTGGGCCACGCCCACGACTCCAGGCCCCGACGTGGGCCACGCCCACGACTCCAGGCCCCGACGTGGGCCACGCCCACGACTCCAGGCCCCGACGTGGGCCACGCCTACGACTCCAGGCCCCGACGTGGGCCACGCCCACGACTCCAGGCCCCGACGTGGGCCACGCCCACGACTCCAGGCCCCGACGTGGGCCACGCCTACAACTCCAGGACCCCGACGTGGGCCACGCCTACAACTCCAGGCCCCGACGTGGGCCACACGTACTACCTGAAGACGCTAACTGCACTCCATGAGCACCTGGCAGTACAGATGAACCAGCCGCTAATGGTTTGAACTCTGAATGAAACTCAAGGCCCAACAGTCCTTTTCCTGAAGACCCCCCCTCACCACCACCCCCCACAAATAGTGGAAGTGGTTGATGAAAAAGTTCTAACAGTGACTGAAAAGGATGTACTGAAAGACAGCATGGAGGCACCAATCATGGCAGCACATGAACAAACTTTAAATACAAGCTCAGCAGAATCAGGGATCTGCCACACCAGGCAGGACCCCAGATGCAGGTTGGGCAAAGATGTCCACTGAGACAATCCAGCACATAACAGTGGGATGTGGGATGCAAGATGCTAGCATGAAGAATGTGGATGTAACACACACACACGCATGTATATATACACACACAGATATACAGATTAGTATCCAGTAGGGATGTATATCGTCACCACTAAGCTAGATTCGATACACATCTCGATACACTGCCAACGATGCGATATAACTGCAATACTCTGAAACCCCTTGTCGATGCGATGCGATACAAATGCGATGCGATGCGACACACTCACGAACGTAAGTTGTTGAGCGGGGGGGTTACGAGGGGGGTAGCGGCCGCGGAGATGTCCACACCGTGCCGTCTTTTCATGCGTGTCGCCAGGTTCGTTGTGCTACTAACGTATTTAGCCCCACGGCATTGTTTGCAGATTGCGTGACTGCCTCACTGAAGGCGATGCATCGTGAATTCGCCCGCAAATTAAACTCGATGCACGTTGAATCTACCGATGCAGTCGCATCGCAGACATGTGTACCGATTCACCGATGTGAATCGATGAATCTCCACATCCCTAGTATCCAGACATGTCAATAACTTTTTCTTTTTTTTTTTTACATTTAAATGTAAGTCTGCCATTTTCGTTTGAGCATTTTGCTTTCAAAAGTAAATTATTCTCAACTCCGCTTTCACATTTGAGCAGTCATGGTCTAGTGGTTAGGGAACTGGTCTTGTGAGGAGGGTTCGATTCCCAGGCCCTAGGCCATGACTAGAGCACTTAACCCCAACAGCTCCCTGGGCGTTGGGCTAGGGCTGCTCTAGGCATGTGCACACCACAGTCCCCTAATGATCACTAGTGTGTGTGTGTGTGTGTGTGTGTGTGTGTGTTTTTACTGCACAGCTGGGTAACTACTGAGGAATTATTATCGATTGGGATAAAAATCACAACTGACAAAATAAAAAGGGCAACTTAAAAACTTACAGACTCCTGCCTGGAGAGCTCCTGGATCAGCTCGTTGACCGGAACGGGCGAGTGCTCACAGCACCTCGGTGTGCTCAGGCTGGACTGGCTGCCGGTCCACTTTAACGAGAGCAGGCGAGACTTGAAAGGCACCGCGGCCTCGTGCTGCACACTGGGTATGCTGCAGCTCCCTTTCAGCAATGCTACGGTGTCCCTGCTGGAGAACTCAACCACCGCATATGTGCCCTGGGAGACGACAGACATGTTAGTCGAGCCAAGATGCTCATCTGGGATATTGACACAAGGCACTAGGGAGCAACGAGTGCTTCCAGGGAAGACATTCAGCTAAAAACTGTGTTCATCTTTTTCAATGCGTGGAGAAATGCACACCAGGAGAAAATGAAGCGATAAGCCCCACAACCGCTGCATGTGTCTTGTGATTTAAGATCACGACAGGAAACCAAATATGAGTACAATAGCTTTTTTACTTAATTGTATTAATTACTATGTAAAGCTAGACTGTGAAATGAATTGAACGTGAAAACAGGTTTGTTAATGCTAGTCATCTTGACTCTAAATGTATGATTAGACAGCGAATCGCAGATTCTCCCAATACTTACATAGGACTGATAGAAGAAATGGTTCGATATGTCCCCATGTTTAGATAAGTAATCTAAAAACTTCTTCTCGTTGATCTTTGGAGGACAGCTGATGAGGACAGACCTCTCGGCTCTTTCTCGCCTTTCCTCTTGGATGGTGCAGAAAGATTGGTGGTGCCCAGATGCATCTGAGGAGGGTTAGAAGTACCTTCATGAGGAACATCTGAAGGAGGCAGCCACCCTCACCCAATACAGTAGATGAACAAACACAGACTGGACAAGCAGGTCAGCAAACACCATATTTCCTTTTGCTTTATTACACGAAGGTGAACTGTGCAGAGGGAGAGATCACTTTTAGATGATCTGCTCTCCATGAACAGTTGTGTTGCTGGGACAGCTAGCTAACTAACGTGTACTTTGAATGATGCGCAAGGTACTGGCTAAATGGTATATTATAAACAATGATACAGCTTCGATATACCTTGTGGAACCGTCCCTCTAAGTGCCTGGACTTTTCCAGAAACGGGCGCCCTGGCGAGTGTCCTCTGCACTTGTAAATGCGTCTTTTGGCAAAGTTTAACAAGCCTCTCCGGTCCTCTCGTATGTAACCTACACACGCCAAAGCAGGCAGCCATAGTTGCGTTCAGTCGGCGCATGCGCACTCTTGGCGCATGCGCACTCCTAACAAGCCTCTGGTTCTCTCGTACGTAACCTACACACGCCAAAGCAGGCAGGTTGGCGCATGCGCACTGCTCATTCTACGGTAACCGAGAGGAAAGAACTCGAGTTTCGAATAACTTGAGTTAGTCGTGCTTACAAGTGTCTCGTCAACTCAAATAAGCACTTAACTCCAAAATACGCAGCACAGTTACATCCATATTGGGGAGAAGTAATGTAGATATTAACTCTTGTCTACATTAATTATATGTCACATAATTGAGAACGCACTGCAACCAGAATCTTAGTTACACGAAACATTATTGACGATGAGAAACTGAGTCATGGTAAATAAAATTATCCTTTTACTTTCAATAAAAAATCATACATAGGAACCGCGATAGAGTGTGACATAAGAGAAAATATCAGCGGCCATAAAGGAAAACGAAACCGCGGCAGCAGTGGGCGGGTGTGATAGAGGAGGTCTTATATGTAGCGAGAGGAGACACCTCGCATTTGTCCCCAGCTATGGAGTGTAGGACACACTGGGTCTTCAACTGAACCACAGTTATCGCCAGGTACGTGTCCACTCTCACGTCTCTTTATAACAACTCTTCTGAATAACTGTACAACTGACGTTTCGTAAGATTACACGTCGGTATTTTTATTATTACATGCAACAATGTCTAGGTACTTTAAATAAGACGCGCAATGTATCTACACGCTATTAAGTTAACCTGTGGGAAGTTGTATGTGCACTAATGTAAGGGATTTGTGGTCTGAAGCTCCTTATTCAGTTCCATAGACTGTTAGATAGGCAGTTAGATAGCAGCTTATTTGAATATGGGGGACTGTTTTTTTAGGGGGTTCCCTTCCCCATGAAAAACTCCCGTGTGTCAGGTAAACAAAGCAAAGACGCAGTTCCTTCAGGTGTGCTCATTTCATGCTCATTTCATGCTCTTACAGACCGCTGGATATATATATATATATATATATAAAGTTTGTATATCTTACAGTGGTCACACACTATGCAATGCCTTACCAAAGCTCTGTATTTCAGACGTGAAACCAGCAACCAAAATGGATTTCAAGAATGATAATGTTGGCATAGAACTTCTTCTGGCTCACATGAATATTGGGGACCTCATCCAAGCAGTGGAGCACCTCTACTCGGAGAGGGAGGAGGAGGAGGAGGAGGAGGAATCGGTCGTCTCGTTCGTGGAGAGTCTGTCACAAGACGAAATGGATGAAAACGAGGAGGTCTCTGACATCAGGACTTCTCGTGACCTGGTTGCACGCATGCAAAATCAGGGAAAAGTTAGATATGGGGGAGTACCTGAGCTGCTGGAGTTCGTGAACATGGTGTCGAACACACCACCCTCCACACTGTCCAAACTAGGAGGAGAAGAGCTCGGTGTCCTCCTTAACAAGGTGAGCCACTCGGTTAACAAGCAAAAGTGAAATAGCACTCAGCAGAATTCAAGAAAGCATGTTTAACTTGTGTTTAAACCATGAATAGAGGGAATGTTTTTCATCAGCTGTTTGCTTATAAGAATGCATGAGGTTCACGTGGATGTTGTATACAACATGTTGTGATTTAGGCTGTACATGTGTCATTAGTGTCACCTGATTTGTCTCCTGGTGCCTGTCTCATGACTGCCTCCCACTGCCCCCCCCCCCCTCCCCAGTCTGACATGGTCATAAAGGACGGACGCTATCGCATAGACTTGGACGTACTTCTGTTTCCTTGGAGACTGACTTACAAGGCTCCGGGACCGGGCCATGTTCCCAAAGGCTCTTTTGGGAAAGTCCACCTGGCACAAGACACTGAAACACGCAAACGAATGGCATGCAAGCGGGTGAGTCCAGGAATGCAGAGAATGTCTTTTATTTCCTGTTCGTGTGTGTTTCGGGAAATATGCACAATTTTCTTTCTCATAAGCACAAGCGCAGCACACCCTGCTTAGCCTGTTTGTTTTAAATAGCCATTACAGACGAACAACACTGTAATAAACGCAAGTAATAAACACCAGTGATACAAAACACCAGTAATCTGAAAACTGCGTGCTGTGCAGGCTCAGCCACAAACAGCCAGTGTGGTGGCAGGTTTTCAGTCCAACCAACCAGGAACTACCTCCTATCTCCACTTGTGCAAACAGTTAGCCTCCAGCTTCAAGCAGGTGATTAGTAATGGAAAAGTGTAGCAACACTGGTCTTTCACAGTTAAGACCGCACAACCCTCACCTATTCAATATGGCGGAAGAACGCAGTAATGCCAGTGGAGCACAGAAGGGTCCACCTGGGAAATCAAGCAGACAAGTGAAATCTGCCCCAATCGAGTCTGATGTGCAGATGACAGTTAGAGGTAAATGGAGAGAGAGAGAGTGAGAGAGAGATGGAGAGATATAATATAGGCTGGTGTGCTCAGTCACATCCTTTCGTGGAGATCATGTGTGTCCCTGTGTGCCACTCACAAGGGCTCATGAGGACATGAGGAACAGAAAAAAACAACAGTCTGGTGCAAGAGAGCAGCTGATTCTGCAACGAGAGAATGTTTCCTTTAGAGGAACCGTGTAGGTTAGGAAAGAACCCGATTTCCCTAAAAGGCGGCGAGGAGCACTAGGGCTAAACCCTGCTACAGCAGCCCACTCAGGAAGCCTTAGAAAGGTCCCCCACCATCTTCCAGAGGGCATCTATGCACAGCGCGATGTCTAGAGAAGGCCCGCTCACAAAGCTTTCTGTTCATTGTCATGTTTGAGACATGGTATTGAGGAGGTATTCAAGGCCCATGCATATACTCGGACAGTCAGAGGGTCCATACAAATCGTGCACCTGACAACTGCAAATACAAGTGCCTGCTTGATTTAGGCTTTTGCCAACTCCCTGCTTCATGCTTACAGATCCCTTTGGAGCACTTCAAGCCATCAGATGTGGAGATCCAGGCGCGGTTCTGTCACGAGAACATTGCAGAGCTGTATGGGGCTCTGGTGTGGGACCAGAGCATGCACCTCTTCATGGAGGCTGGGGAAGGTGGCTCGGTTCTGGAGAAACTCGAGAGCTGTGGCCCAATGAGGGAGTTCGAAATCATCTGGGTCACTCAGCAGGTTCTGCGTGGGCTGGAGTACTTGCACTCCCACAATATCATACACCACGACATCAAACGTGAGTCTAAGAACCGGTCTGCACATTTTTATATTACATTAGTGCATCAGGGTCCATTATGGATATTTTGGCGGTTTAATGATGTTTGTGTCTTGAGAATACTTAAACAGGCTCTATGTTTCTTAGCATCTTCCACTGTATAACTGAGGCATTGGTGGCAGTTTCAGTTGTGAGATTTTCTTGGTCTAAATCTCATCTCAACATAGTTGTTCAGTTGTTCCACACTTGTGGGTTAAACGTCCTCGGTAATGTCAGGTGAAACTTTGACCTACGCAGTGTTTCAAGGAAGGGCATGAACACACAGAAACATGTTTTTAAAGGGGAAGGTTTATTTTCAGGTAAGTCGGGTTCCACCCTTGCCGTCTAAAGGTCAGCCTGACAGGAACTGAGATCTAGGCCGTCAGGAGGAAGTAGTGCTATATTTGTTTGGTTGTTTTGTGTTTGCTTCTTTGTTGTTGTTGGTGGTGGTGTTTTTTTTTTTTTTTTTTTGCCCCAGGCTTTTTGAAACGTATGGAAATATATTTAAGTGGTGGGGGGATTATGGGTAGCAGTGTTCCCCTTTCACTTAGTCAGCCTGAAGACCAATCAGAACTCAGAACTAAAACTCTTGACCTTTAAAGATGTCTGGAAATTCCAGCTAGAGAGAGAGTGAGAGACCATGTGAGAAAGAGAGCAAGAGAAGCAGAGAGAAAGAGAGTGAAGAATGAGACAGAGAGAGAGACTTCCCATGGGATATAATATGTGTAATGGGATATATAAACCTTTTTTCTTTGAGATTAAACGTGATTTTAAATAGAGGAGGAAATTTATGGCTTTGGTCAGTCTACAAAATGTTCAATTCTCAACATGTTCAATGCAGGTCCATTTACATTGCTATATTGTCACATTTGCACAGGCAATATCTAATACAATTTGTGCAGATTTTCTTGCAATTAATGTCATAGACTTAGTCTAACCTGATCATGTCTCTCTCTCTCTCTCTCTGCAGCCAGTAATATTGTGCTTATGTCGGCCAAAGCTGTGCTGGTGGACTTTGGCCTTACAGTGCAGATGACTGAGGATGTGTACATTCCTAGAGATCTCAGAGGGACTGAGGTGGGTGAGAGAGTTTGTGTCTGCGATTTTACAAATGGTACAATTTTATGAGAAAATAAGGAAAACCGCATATAAAATGTAAAAGTTCTTAGAAGCACCAGAATAGATGCAGATCTGTGAATGTGCTGAGCTCCTCTGTTTCACGTCAGCCTTAGTTTAGCTTGCATTTTGTATTGGGAAAATCCCAGAATATGAACACACACACACACACACACACACACACACACACAATTTCTAGTTTGGCCCTGCTTGGAAAGTCCAGGAAGTAGATAATGTGGACCATGGTGACCTTCTCTGCAGAAGCTCTTGTTTCCAGCACAGTCTGTTCCACCACCCTGGTAATTTTCCAAGCGCTTCATTTTTCTTCCTGAGGGCTGTGAAGTGTTTAGGGCAGAGAGAGGGTTTAAAACGGGGGAGGAGCCAGACCCCTCATGTTTTTGGACCATCTAAAAAACTCATAAAACCCGGATCTTTAATCTTCTGCTCAGCACAAAAATGCAATCGGCAACAAAGCTACTATTTAAGTGGGGTTCATTTGTCTCTGTCCAGATGTACATGAGTCCTGAGCTGGTCCTGTGTCGGGGACACAACACAAAGACGGATATCTACAGCCTGGGCACCACTATCATCCATATGCAGACCGGAAGCCCCCCCTGGGTCAGGAGATACCCCCGATCATCCTACCCCTCATACCTCTACATAGTGAGTACATTGAACTTGAAGGGTGGAGCCTGACTAAATAGATTCAATCTAAATACCTAAATAAGTAAACAAACAAATTCATATTGCACTGAATTGGTTCAGAGTCTGATTTAGACTGTAAATATGAGGCTGTGTTCATGAGAGTAGGGTGGAAGTTTCCGGGTTGTGGTCAGATGTCGGTTTGTGCAACACCTACACGTTCGAGCCACATAACAAAGACCGAGAAGCCTCGTGACTGGAGCGTATTGTGCCTCTGCTCTCCGGCCGTGCCTCACACCTCACACGTACTCGTGTTCCGGTTCACGCTGTGATGTCACGGCCCGGCCGTGCAGGCAGTCTCCACTTCTCCTTTCCGTCCGCTACGCTGCATTATTTCCATCTGGGTTGACTGCGAAACATCTCACCAATATTTATAGCCAGAACATTGCTATCTTGGGCGGTGAGCGAGATCGTGAGAGCTCCCTTATATGAAGTTGGACATTCTGTGTTATGGTCCATTATCCAGTGTTCATTTCTATGAGCTAAGTGAGGAGACGAATCAAGCAAAGTGACCTTCTCGCTGCTGATCAGTTCCCTATTTTTAACTTTATTCTTTAGTTTTTTCGTCTGTAAATGCGAGTAACAAATGCCACCCAGTCTGCCATGAAACTATAAAGCTGGTCACATTCGCTAATGTTCAGATGATGTCACTTATCTCTCCAGATCCACAAACAGGCTCCTCCCCTGGAGGACATCTCGGAGGACTGCAGCCCGGCAATGAGGGGTCTGCTGGAGCGTGCGCTCGAGAGGGTCCCGGCTCAGAGGAGCTCGGCCACGGAGCTGCTGCACGAGGAGGCCCTCCACCCCCCGCGAGAAGATCAACCTCGCTGCTGGAGTTTGGACTCGGCGCTCGGAGACGCCTCGCATCCGCTCTTGCGCCAACACAGTCAGGCGACGGACAGCACGCAAGGTACCCGCGCTCACGTGCTCATGCGCAGATCAGGCGTGCTTTGTCGTTTTGTTTTGTTATTGTTTGTTTGCATGCTTTGATCTTTCCTCCCCCTATTTTAGAGTCTTCCTCCCTGTACACTGAAGACTCGGGTCCCTGTAAAAGAAAAGGATCCCTCTACATAGACCTCGGAGCTTTGGCTGGCTACTACAACTACGTCAGAGGGCCACCAACTACGGAATACGGTTAAGACGTCTATACGTTAAGACATGTAACCCGCAGCTGGGCTTCCGACATCAACGCCCAGCGGATACATGTGCACATATGGAACTGCTTATAATAGAAAACAAAGATCCACTGTGTCCACACTGTTGTGCTGTCATGGGCAACTCGTGTCAGGTGACACTGGTGACTTGGTAAGCTGCAATTGCTTGTTACGAGCCTGGAAAATTCACATCGGTTGTAGACGAAAAGTCTTCCCAGCACGGCGGGACTGGACTGCGTGGTAAACCAGACACTGACCCAAGGTCTGGAATGACTAGTAATATGATTAATGACCATGGGGACTGTGGATTGCTTCGGCTGCAAGTCATTTTAAGCCTTCAGATAAAAGCGCTTAACTCAGCACATTGGCCCACTATATTGTGAGCAAGGATGTGGTCCACAAGGACATGATGACCGCTATAAAGGCAGAAGGCTTCACTTTCGAGTGAGGACAAGATCTGGACGGATCTGGCGTGAATGGAGACTGAGCTCCAGCTTCTGTGCCCCACACGTCATCAGCTCAGCAGCAGCAACCGAAGGGGATAAAGAGAAAATTACATTTGTTCATTTTTGTCTCTCTGCAAACACAGAATGTCTCACAATAGCCATGATGTGATCAGAGGTCCTTTCCCTCCTTTCTTTCTGTAACTGTGAATGCGAGCCTTCTGAAGAGAAAACTGAAGTGTAAAATAAGAATACAGGAAAAATGTTACATTAAACATTAAACCTGGTGGGATGGATCTTCCGTGGCATTCTGGAGTACTGTTGACGGGATTATATATGTTATCTGTGACATAATGATTTGTTTGATGGGATAATAAGAGGGATCTGTGAGATAGCAGGCATCTATGCCCAAGCTGCATGTTCTGGGTTTGCTGTCATTTTCATTTTTTTAATGTTTCTGTGAAATGTGTTAGGAGGATATTCCTGTGGAATGTGCTTTTGTTGAATAGTTGCAGTGCAAATGATCACTCCATTCTCTCAGCTCTTTTAAGTTAACGTTATCCTGACATGCAGGCTTCCTTCAACTGTTGAATCATATGCTTACGATTCGATATGTATTCCATCTACAGCCACCAAAATGGAAAATATCTCTTGAGGGGATGCTTTTATATTACTTGCTTTGGTTCAAACAGTTATGGAGTAATTGCATATGATGAGTCTGTCATGCATTTTGTCGTGTTCTGGTTGATGTGGTGCAGAAGCCAATAAACTAAGATCAAAGCATTGGGCATTTTGGGCTTGTATTGTTCTTGCTGGTACAAATGGCCTCAAACTTCTTTTTGTCGTCTAACTTTGTTTTACGGTATAACTTCTTTTTCTGAACGCGAAAAGTAATGATCAATTACGCTACAACAAATGCTGTTATGAAAATTTTACAGACAATTCAGTTCTACAGAATTCTTCGGTTCTACAGAATTCTTCAGTTCTACAGAAGTGCCACTCAGTCATTGGGGAAAAAGGAGTTGCTGTATACACAGACCAAAGATCTTATCAAAGATCACACCTGTCTGTCAAACACAGCAGAGGGGAATTATCTGAAGTTCAAACATTCCCATCATGATTAACGGAGCAAATTTTATGCTTATATGAAGTTTGAAAGAAGTTCCCCAAATCTATTAAAGTGGTGACCCAAAGGTCATCTGTGGTGGGATCAGCCGTATTTGTCCAGTATAAACACACCATAAACCTCTAACAATTTATTTGCATGAGCAAAAATAACACATTAGTCATGAAGTTGTGCATCTTAATGCACTTGGTTATGAACTGGATACATTAATCATACACAAAACACAAGGAAGTATTTATTAACAATTCCCTAAAAAGTCAGACAGGACACCTGCAGTTCTTTTGAAGCATTATTACTAAAATTTATGAGAGAGAGAGTGAGAGAGTGAGAGAGAGAGTGAGAAAATGCAGGAAGAGACAGTTAGTAAAACGTAGCATAAAGGGAAGTGGGTTCCTCTATCAGTCTTTCGCTGTCGTCACGGTAACTGTGGGAGGGTGACTTTGTGAGGAGGGATTCCCTGACATCATCATTTCCCCATTGCACAGCAAAAATACGTTTTCTAAACGCTGCCAGGGCAGACTGAGGTCTTAGCACATCGTCATCTTCATCTTCATCACTGTGATCTTCCTGTTGTAGACATTTAAACCTGATGCTCAATCTGTGAATCACAAAAAAAGCAAAGCAATGTAAAATAATTATACAGGTATCTTTCATTATTAGTCATATAAATTCAAGAAAGCACATGTACACACTCTGGTGTTTAGGGCTGCAGACTTGATTTATAATGAAATGTTCAGGTAGAGTAGTAGAGGAAGATAACCCTCCAGATTACAATGTCAGTTCCTGTATCTTGTTTCACCCCCTTTAATCCAGACGCACCTTAAAACGTCACACAAGGCTCATTATAATCCAAAGAGCAAAGCGCAAACCTCAGCTAACTCTGACATATTCAGATTTTAGTATTAGGTTGAAATGTCGATTCCAGTCAAAATTCAGTGCATCAAAGAAATTTTAAGATAATATCCAGAGAAATGAGAAATGTCCTATGAAGTCAAACAACTAAACATCCAGCAGGGGGCAGTGCAAGACAATGCGTAACAGACGCTACTAAAACGAATATGCTCTTACACCTGGTACTGAACATCTCATTTACTGCACATTTTGGTATTATACAGACAGGTAGGTAGAAGAACCCCCCCCCCCCCCCCCCCCCCCCCCCCCAAAATTTTTTTGATTTGATTAGTCCAAGTAAGAAAGCTTAGGTAAGGTCAGGGCATTTTAAATCCTCTAGGCCTGTGTGAGCTTAGAGACACCCAGACACAAGCTGGATCTTCAACTTAGAGGATCTTTACTGCCTTTATTTATAGTGGGCACTCAGCACCATTCAGAATTGCGCTTCACTCATGTGTATCTTCCTGATAGAGCAATATTTTATTTATCCCACACTTTTATCTGAGCACTAATCTGCTACATTTGTTTATTGTATTTTTTTTTGGTTGTTGTTCCTGGTTATTCCACTTAGGAAACAGTTCCTTTAAGAAGAGCCAGACTGTTGGCCTGTGGCACGGCACCACTGAAGTTAGCGTTAGCTACTGTGTACAATAGCTCTTTCTTTAGATAGATGGCTAAGCAGAGACATACAGGCCCCTAATCTCTCCATCTCCAGACTGTACAAACAACAGAGTCACCAGAATGCACTTATTGCTTTTTATAAGTCCTACATACTTTCCCTAACAAACCAAACCAAAACTAGGCCATCTGTGTTTCCAAGCTGAGCCCATCACTTACGGCTGGGCCCAAGAGGGAGTCAGAGGCCTGCTCAGTCTTCACGTCCAAATATGTGCCCGATCAGAAATGCATTTTTCGTGCCTCTCTGATTAAATATTCTCTGGTTTATTTCTTCACTTGCCCAGGATTATTGTGTCCGCTTTGGTCTTTTATGATCCGGTTTGTGTTCGGCCTTTGAAGTGGCTCTAAATGAAGGGCTTGTTTTGGGGTGAGGCTGCCAAGTCCTCATGCCACAGGCTGATGAACCTGAGCCATTGTCCTTTTTCTTAAATATTGCTTAAAGTTAAAGCAATAACTTGGGTCCTGGACCATGAGAGTAGGACACATTGGAGCCCAAAGGCAAGCCCGTGGTTTTTAATAGAGCAAGTCCAGAGTGCACTGTCATACATACGTTACCGCTGTTTATGTTGTGAATAAATGAATCATGCTTCACGTTAAGGGTCTTTCTGTTTTGAGCAAGGCCTGAGTGCATATGCGTGTGTGTGTGTGTGTGTGTGTGTGTGTGTGTGTGTGTGTGTGTGTGTGTGTGTGTGTGTGTGTGTGTGTGTGTGTGTGTTTTGTATAAGGGCCAGATGTGCCTGCTGGGTTTCATACTGCAGCCACAGATCTTTGTCCAGACGTGGGCAATGCCAGAGCAGCTGGTACTGCCACTCTGGGAAGGGGTCACCGCCTGGTGTGTCATACCCTGACTCACTGTGCTAACACACACTAAGGGTAAAGTCAACATGCAGACAATGCCAATGGACAGGCTATGCCAACATCAACTGACACACAAACACACACGCATTCACACACCGGGATCACACTTTCATCTCCTTCCAAAAATGACAGAACG
>NC_135213.1:12362465-12379965 GCF_052324685.1 Brachyhypopomus gauderio | reverse complement strand
CACAGCTGTCTTGTACATCAAGTAATTATGCAAATACGAACCCAGAACCCAAGGAACTATGCAACCAAATGTCAGATCACTTGTGGCCCTCCAAAATGAAGGATTACCTAAGGGATGAAATGTACCTCAGCTACTCAGCTAATCTTAAGGTACTACCACCTCTTTTTAAAAAGGTTAGACACACATAGTTTGTTTTATAAGGCAGAGTGGAAATACTCGTCATTAATCTGCTGCTGAGGTAAATGAGGTTTACATCAACACTGTGACACTACGTAACCACATCAAGCGTCAGTTGAACACTCAGGATTTGGCCAGCTGTACCAAAACAGACAGGTGCAGGTGAGAGGAAAAAGAGCCATGGAGCACCAGTGCCAGACCGGACGGCGTTCCGGATGGGCCCCACCTGGGAACGCAAGTGAAGTGGAGCAAGTCTTGGAAAATGGAGGGGAAATTAAAGTAATAATTAAAACAGAGTGCTGACAGGGATACGGGGTTCAGCCAAGAGTCTCGGTGGGCATACAGAACTCTGACTCATCTGGACTGATGTACCTATGACACTGTTTTATAACTATTTTTATAAGATTTTATAACAATTCGAGATGTAAGTCTGCACATACCACCAGGCCATCAGGCTTTCCAACCCATAATCCATTGCTCATCCGCACAGGTCACTGAACTCTTGACACCATCTGTTGAACTACAGATGATAACTGCTGCTAATGATCAAGACAGCTAATGAATCGTGTGAATTACGGCTAGATGCAGTCATCACTTCGTTCTTTAAAATGACATTGACAAGTCAGTCATAATGCTGCTTCATATGACAAAGGTGTATTATTGATCTGTTTCCCACAAAGGTTTGTAATATGCTCAGGATGGGAAGACATCAGGAAGGATTTAGTCTGCTATTGTGACATAAAAGTGTCTTCTGAAGGTATTTGGTTAGGACAACAGGGTGGCATTAGAGACTGTTCCTGGTAAAAATTAAATGTTTATAAGTGTTTATGGTCTGAGTTTCATTCAAACTGTTTTGAATTTGACAAAATGCTAACATGAGGAAATTTTGCTTGCATATGTATGCACGCACAAGAACACGCACGCGTATACACACACACACACACACACACACACACACACACACACACACACACACACACACACACACATACAGCTGGAAACCAAACTAACAAGCTAATTCTGACAGAAACAGAAACACAAATACATAATGCTGCTTCAGAAACCCAGGCTAAGAATACAGTCTTATGTAGTCAGAACAGTTTGCATTCAGTGTGTATCTGCAAGGCCTTTATTTTCTCTTCCGAGTTTAGTGGAGACACTCCTCAAATACACACACACACACACACACACACACACACACACACACACACACACACACACACACACACACATACACAATAAACAGTGGCGCCTGTCTTCTTATTCATTCACTGACTAAACACACAACTCATGCAGTAATGCACACACACAAGCCCTCTTTCTCCCACGCACAAATCTTTAGAGACCATGTGTGTGGCTTTTCATTGTGCCTGCCTATCTATGTGTTTTTGTATGTGGGTGTATATTTGAGAGAAACAGACAGAGACACCATTTATTTCTGTGATTTATTATGTGAAACACACACACCACACACACACACACACACACACACACACACACACACACACACACGTACGTACAGTCAAGCCAAGAGGTCCTCCAGAGCTCCACACATTCAGCTGCCATCTTTCTTTCTGTCCTTCTATTCTGCCTCACGGGGATTCTTTCCTTTCCACATCCGAGGCCAGGGACCCAACAGGAAGCGGTCCGCACTGTTTACCGTCCCACCTGAGCACTGCAGGGAGGGAGACGGGAACCGTAGTGGCACACAGAGACTTCATTGAAGCAAGTCGATAAAATCAGGCGGGAAGGTTGAACTCCAAAAAAACATGGTGTATTAATGTTCCTTTTGATCAAGGCAGGGCAAACCGGAAACTTCCAGAATGTTTAACATTATTCAGGAGCCGTCAGCCGGGCTCTGCACACAGAGCCTTTTTGACTAACGCAAGCCTCAAACTGAGAAGAACAGCAAACAGAAGGCCACTGCAGGTCACCACAGAGTGTGTGTCTCCAAGCTGCAGGACATGCGTAGTGGTGGGAAAAACTGGGTAGGTTCAATGAAAAATTACAAAATTCAGATTAAGATATGAAAATCCATCTTTCATATTTTAAGTTTGCAGGCCCTGATGTAGTACTGTTATTTCATTGAGGTTACAAAAAGCCATTTATTCCAGCACTTAACATTTCTCTCCAGCAGTTTGTTTACCTAAAAGCAGTTGTTCTTTATAGAGTTCAACTAAGTGCTATGTTTGCTCATCCCTTCAGTAGAGTTTCCTGTTGTGAATTCAACACATAAATTACTTCCTTCTTTTGATGCACAAGGCAACACATGAGAATGGTCCAGTCATCTGTGAAGGTCTGGTGCCCTTTGTATGGGTGTGTGATTACGTGAGCGTATATAAACCTTCCTGTGGCTCGGAGGAACCTTTCAACTCAACTCAACTCAGACCCAACCCAAGAAATGGCAGTCAACATGGGACTGCTCCTTACACAGAGTCTCCATTCTCCCAGCTACCATGACAACAGGATGGGCAGATGGGGCACAGAGGAGAAGAGAGAGGAAAGAGGGGATGAAGGGAGGAGAGAGGAGGCGTTCTGGGCCAGTAATGAGAATTAGGAGTGCAGGGATGGAAACAGGATGAGAGGACTCCAGGAGACTTGTTTAAGAGAACAGAGGCACTTTTTAGATGCCTTTCCTCCCAAAGATGTGCCTTGTTCTTTTTTTCCATTCTCTCTCTCTCTCTCTCTCTCTCTCTCTCTCTCTCTCTCTCTCTCTCTCTCTCTCTCTCTCTCTCTCTCTCTCTCTCTCTCAGACACACACAAAATTGTCAGATTGCAAATTTTGTCATTCACCACACAAACATTTATGGATAGATATGTAGCAATTAAATCAAACTGTACACAGCTGAAATCACACCATACATGCAGCGTTACAATCCAGGTTTATTATCCTCGCAGCAGTTTAATAACCAACTCTGCCTGTAGCACCAGTACCCAACCCAGGCTGCAGACAGAAGAGAGAAAAAAAGGTGAGGAGTAACTTTCTGGCTGCTGGAAACTGATTTATTAGACCTAATCTCTATAGAAGCCAAGGGTGAGAGTAGATTAAATCCCACCCCGCAGAGTGTGTGCGTATGTGTGTGTGTGTGTGTGTGTGTGTGTGTGTGTGTGTGTGTGTGTGTGTGTGTGTGTGTGTGTGTGTGAGAGAGAGAGAGAGGGAGTAAAACAGAGAAATATATGTGGTCATAAGCAGAAGATCTACAGTAGACAGGCTGCCTCCCCGAGACCAGGTAAGGGAGAGGGGAGATACAGTAGGAAGACATACAGTAGGAACAGACCCTTGGAAAGCCCAGAGAGTCAAACTCATAAACAAGTGTAAATGAAGAAAGCTAGTCGTCTGTGGGGGAGGGTGAGCAGTAATAAATGACACACTACAACCATGGCAGGTGATGCATTCACGTGCTTGTAACTGTGTGACCTCCCGCGTGTAAAAGTGTTCACTGTTTACGAGGAGCAGTATTCACATATACAGCCACACAGGTACAGCCAGGGAGGAGCACAGCCACAGAGGAGGGAGGAGCACAGGCAGGGAGGAGCACAGGCAGGGAGGAGCACAGGCAGGGAGGAGCACAGGCAGGGAGGAGCAGACCTGCACGCACGTGAGTCTTGATGCAGTACGGCGTGTTCATTTCCCAACCTCCCACAGTGCCAAAGGGCAAACCTACACATCATCCGCAAACACTCGGACTATCAGGAGGAAATGAGACCAAGTCCATATCAATAGATGAAAACCAGAGAATTCCTGCTTAGCTGTGGGGGGCAGGTCGGATCAGACAGTCCCCCAGGACGGTTCTCCTGGCTCAGCTCAACAGGAATATTTACACCATTCTGGAGCCCCATTTCCCTTCACGTGTAATTCCCTCAGTTTCTCTCCACGGCGATGGGCAGAGATGGAGAGAAGGGAAGGAAAAGCCAATGAGCGAGATTTACTTTCTGACATTGTGAGAATTCTTTTATTTTACCTCAGGAAATTAAGAAGAAAGCTAAGATGTAGTGCCATGCTATTCATGTACCTGAAACTGACCATCGTATTCCCAGTTCGGCTGACCAGAAGCTCTCACTTAAAGCCACAGAATCAGAAGAGGGTCCCTGTTCACCGGGCAGCAGACTGTAAGCAAGGGGCCATGGAGGCTGTGTGCCCCTCATCCTCTACAAAGGCAAAGACATTTGTTTACATGCACTATAGGAATAACTATAGAATTTTGAAGAGTTTTTAAATGTTTTTTAGTTTTCCTGTGTAACCTTTGTATTTTTTGTATTTCCATGCCTATTTTAAGATGAACTATTAAAATTATTAACTATTAAAAAAAGGTAAGGAACATAATAAACGTGGGATGTTCAAAAGTCTGGATGTCTGTCACTTGCTTTGATGTGTGCATGTGATTCAGATTCAAATTCAGATTCAAAGATTCAAAGCTTTATTGACATAACTGTAATTTACGACACCATTGCCAAAGCATTACAACAATAGATGAGAAATAAAATAAGAGCAACACTAATTATAAAATAAGTGACAATGAAGGTTAAAAAATAAAATATCAATAATTAAAATAAAGACTGCGCCATATTTACGAATGAATATGAATGTGAATAGGTAGTGTATGAATAGGTAGTGTTTGTTTTGGTCTCTGAACTTTTTTATTTTTTTGCATGAATACCACACTAAGTCCACACATGTGGACACACTCAGTCTCTTTTTTAAAACTTCCTCCTTCATAAAACACAGTTGCCCCCTCCGGTGCCCCTTTAGGCGCTTTATCAATGGCCTCTGAACAGAATCCAGTCCTTTCCCCTTTCAAAAGCCCCCGACAGGCCAATCTCTGCTGCCATCTCTGTCTTCCTCCCTCCTCTCACGCTGGCTCCTTCCCCTGGTGGTCTGCGTGTTGGCAGCCAACAGGAGGCCGATGACTTCTCCCCTCTCTTTGAAGTGAGTGCGTGAGGGAGTCGCGGAGCTTGAGAGAGTCACACAGCTCAAACTTCAAACAGTACGGTCGTGACAGAGGACATTTAGGACAGTACTTTTGATCTGTGCTCACGCTCTCTCTCTCTCTGTCGCTCTCTCTGTGGATGTCTATTAAATCCAGGACATGTTTGAGCTACAAGTCTGCTGCTCAGGTCAAGGGTCATAGCAAGGGTCTTGTGAAAGAATGGGGGATTTCAGATGTTGGGTATTTAGTCGGTTTTTTTCCAACTGTCACTGTCACTTCATCCCCAGTCATGTGGCATCAGAGTCGTTGGGCGAGCATCAGTTCAAACCACCAGCCTCTCAGCAGTGCCACGTTCCTCACCACCACCACCACCACCACGCCAGCAACCCTGCTTACTGTTCTTCAACTACGCGGTGTCCCTCCGATCCAAACCCTTCACAACGCATCACCAGCACAAAGAAACAAGGGAAGCTTAACTTCAGTCTGGGCTTCTCCGTCTCTCTAGAGTACGCAGTTCGGAAGCTTCATGTGTTTTGTTTGCTGGATAATACTGTACAGTGTACAATTTTTTTTTCCATACAGTTGCTTTCTCAAATAGAGAAAGAACCACAGTCCTGTGACTGATCAGAGCTGAAGCGTCTGTATGGCGCGCGGTTGAGCGGCGAGGAAAGGGCACTCTTTCATTTCGCCACTGGAGAGAGGGAACAGAAGAAAGGGGTCAAAGGTGAGAGCACTCTGCAGGTCTCAAAAGAGTAAAACGAGACAAAACAAACCCACGCACAGATTCCTGCTCCGCTTCAACACACACGCATGCACACAGCAACACACAAGTCTTACATAAGATGTATGATGTTTTGAGAGAAGACACGATCTGTATTCTCTCTGAGGCCAGAGGACTTCCATGTGAACATAACACAGGGAGAATGCCACATGACAGGGAGAATGTCACATGACAGGGAGAATGCCACATGATATAGGGAGAATGTCACATGGTATAGGGAGAATGCCACATGACACAGGGAGAATGCCACATGACACAGGGAGAATGTCACATGGTACAGGGAGAATGCCACATGACACAGGGAGAATGCCACATGACACAGGGAGAATGTCACATGACACAGGGAGAATGCCACATGACACAGGGAGAATGCCACATGACACAGGGAGAATGTCACATGGTACAGGGAGAATGTCACATGACACAGGGAGAATGTCACATGGCACAGAGAGAATGACACAGGGAGAATGCCACATGATATAGGGAGAATGCCACATGACACAGGGAGAATGCCACATGATATAGGGAGAATGTCACATGACACAGGGAGAATGCCACATGACACAGGGAGAATGCCACATGACACAGGGAGAATGTCACATGACACAGGGAGAATGCCACATGACACAGGGAGAATGTCACATGACACAGGGAGAATGCCACATGATATAGGGAGAATGTCACATGACACAGGGAGAATGCCACATGACACAGGGAGAATGTCACATGACACAGGAAGAATGCCACATGATATAGGGAGAATGCCACATGATAGAGGGAGAATGTCACATGACACAGGGAGAATGTCACATGACACAGGGAGAATGTCACATGGTACAGGGAGAATGTCACATGGCACAGAGAGAATGACACAGGGAGAATGCCACATGATATAGGGAGAATGCCACATGACACAGGGAGAATGCCACATGATATAGGGAGAATGTCACATGGTACAGGGAGAATGCCACATGACACAGGGAGAATGTCACATGACACAGGGAGAATGTCACATGGCACAGGGAGAATGACACAGGGAGAATGCCACATGATATATGGAGAATGCCACATGACAGGGAGAATGCCACATGATATAGGGAGAATGCCACTTGACACAGGGAGAATGCCACATGATATAGGGAGAATGTCACATGACACAGGGAAAATGCCACATGATATAGGGAGAGTGCCACTTGACACAGGGAGAATGCCACATGATATAGGGAGAATGTCACATGACACAGGGAGAATGCTACATGACACAGGGAGAATGTCACATGACACAGGGAGAATGTCACATGGTACAGGGAGAATGTCACATGGTACAGGGAGAATGTCACATGACACAGGGAGAATGCCACATGACACCAGTGGTGGACGAAGTACAGCAATTATGTACTTGAGTAAAAGTACAGTTACCTTGCATTGAATATTACTCAAGTAAAAGTAAAAGTATTCACCTCAATTTTTTACTTGAGTAGAAGTACAAAAGTATCTGCCTTCAAAAATACTTAAGTATTAAAAGTAAAAACTTTTTTTTTCTTAGCGTCATATCAAAACCCCTAGGCCTACTCGATCAACAAGTGAACAACGAAACAGTGCCTTACATTTGCCTAGCAAACACAAAATACTCAAAACTATATTATATTTAAGTAAGACCAAGTGCTTTTGAAGCAACAACACAAAAAGCATTCATTCAAGTTTCATTATTTTATTTTTCATTCATTTCGCTTGTCATAAAACTAATAACAAATAACAAACACCATCACAACTGATGAAAATCAATAAAAACACAACTGATAAATCATTCACTATAAACATTACATTTGATGAAGCATTACCTAAGTTTTGAAGAGGCGATACAGTATATGAAGAGGTTATACGTTGTCCACCACATGGCGGGATAGGGAAGCTTAGCACATAGAACTAGAACTGTGTGCAGCCCAACCAACTGAACTCATAATATTAAACTTGGCCAAATAATTTTATTATTATACCACAGTTAGTTCCGACCCTACAATGTGATTGGCTGAGAGGCGATCTAGGAGTGCCAATATTACACGTTATAGCACTGTAACCGAAGCTCTCCATGTATTACTCCGCCACATACAGGTAACCTAGCAACGCAGCAGCGTTTACAGGCCAAACAGCGCAACTACAAACAAGCAGCAACATTATCAAAATAAATTACAGGGAGTTCGTTAAATCTATTGGCTTCGAAAGCATTTGTTTCGATCTGAAACTGGAGAATGAAGCTATAAATGACCAGCCTCATTCCTCCAATGAGCCAAGGTTTGTCACGCTTACAAACAATGATTTGGATGGGCTGGAAATGCAGAGAAACGAAGTTAATACCGTAAAACAAACGTCCTGGGCTCTTAATGTATTTAAATCCTGGTTAAAGAGCAACGACATTGCAGTCGATTTTAGTATTATCAACAAAAATGAAATGAATCAGCTTTTACGACGTTTTTATGGATCCGTCAGAAACGTGAAGGGAGACTTATATAGCATCAGCAGCTTCGTTGGTTTAAGAGCTGGACTGAACAGATACCTGAACGAACCTCCAATCAGCAGTGGATGGACAATAATTGTTGTACTTTATTTTTAATAAATACAACTTAATCAACAGTTGTTTTTGTGTATATTTACCTCTATAATATTTATTGGGTAAGGCTGTTCCAGTGTTGTATAAGTTTAGCAGCGAGCCATTGAATGGAACTATTTTAACTGGCGGAGTGTTTTTAACCAAACAGGTCGTATTTTCTTGTCCTCTTTAACTCAAAATCTTTCAATAAACAGCGATACTTGAACTGTGGTATAATCACAATAATACACTCGAGGTTCGTGCTATAACGGGTAATATTGGCACTGTGCTGATCTACGGCACTCGGCCTACGACCGCAGCGCCAATATTACACGTTATAGCACGAACCTCGAGTGTATTATTGCGTAAATAATTAATATAATAATAATAATTTTAATAATTTTGCTTCGCTTCGCTCATATTTGCTTGCCTTCGCCTCCCTCATAGGAATGAATTGCGAAGTTCGCTTCGCTTGGCCAAATTCGCGTGTATGTGTCCCCGGCTTTAACGTTTGATGTGGGAGTCTCCTGTGTTAAACTGATGCTTAGCATCTCCACAGATTGCAATTTGGGTACTAGCACATTGCTTTGAATAAAAGCATCTGTTAAAAGTTGTGTATTTCAATGTGATATAATTAACCAGGGTATATAAACCATAAACCACCCTGTTGGTAGTACTCATCTAATGGCGAATTTACCTCGATGTGTTTTTTCAAGTTTGACGGCGAGTTCATAAATGATGACCGTGATGTGTTCTTCGGAATGCAGAGGAGACACTTGAAGGAATACGAATCATTTTTCTTTTCGAGGAATTAAAACAATTCGGCTAAATAAGTCCAGGGGTGTTTGAGAAAGCCATCTGTTGCAGCCGTGTCAGATCCTCAGCCAATTAGCGTACAAATCTTAATCTCTTACTGAGCGCTGATTGGTTATAGTCTTTTATTAAGCGTTGATTTAAAAATAGAAAAGGAACGAGATGTTTCTGTAAATGTAACGAAGTGAAAAGTAAAAAGTTTCGCTTTGAAATGTAGTGAAGTAAAAGTATAAAGTCTTACCAAATAAAAGTACTTGAGTAAAGTACAGATACATGGAAATGTTACTTAAGTACAGTAACGAATTACATTTACTTCGTTACTGTCCACCACTGCATGACACAGGGAGAATGTCACATGGTACAGGGATAATGTTACATGACACAGGGAGAATGCCACATGACACAGGGAGAATGCCACATGACGCAGGGAGAATGTCACATGACACAGGGAGAATGCCACATGATATAGGGAGAATGTCACATGACACAGGGAGAATGCCACATGACACAGGGAGAATGTCACATGGTACAGGGATAATGTTACATGACACAGGGAGAATGCCACATGACACAGGGAGAATGCCACATGACGCAGGGAGAATGCCACATGATATCGAGAGAATGCCACATGACACAGGGAGAATGCCACATGACACAAGGAGAATGTTACATGGTACTGGGAGAATGTCACATGATATCGGGAGAATGCCACATGACACAGGGAGAATGTCACATGGTACAAGGAGAATGCCACATGACACAGGGAGAATGCCGCATGACACAAGGAGAATGTTACATGGTACAGGGAGAATATCACATGATGCTGGGAGAATATCACATGATGCTGGAAGAATATCACATGATGCAGGGAGAATATCACATGATGCTGGAAGAATATCACATGATGCAGGGAGAATATCACATGATGCTGGAAGAATATCACATGATGCAGGGAGAATATCACATGATGCAGGGAGAATATCACATGATGCAGGGAGAATATCACATGATGCAGGGAGAATATCACATGATGCAGGGAGAATATCACATGATGCTGGGAGAATATCACATGATGCAGGGAGAATATCACATGATGCAGGGAGAATATCACATGATGCTGGGAGATGCGTGATTATTCTCATAATACCTCATCAGGAGTGTAGACACAGATAACTCCTGTTCTTTCTGCAGAACATGCAGATCTCACATTCTAAAATACATCCATGGGCGTAACAAAAGAGAAACACAAACACTATAATATCTGGTTGAGCCAATTCCTACAGCCACCCAAATGGCATTGGTGGCCCCTCCCTCTGCCTCACAGACACACATGCTTTCAGACAGTGTTTATGAGAGATTGCATTCAACAAGCTTGCTTGCTTCTATCCTCTTAATCCCATGTCCTCATCCATAGTCCTCTCAACATCACAGCCCACTTAATAAGCCATAATTAGCAGAGTAGCCGCTATCTTTCGATCTCAAACACTGATCGTAGCGTTTCCGTGAAGGCTCAGGTGATGACATGCTTTGGCGGGAGTTGATGGTGACGTGGACGCTGTGCAACCAAGTGGTCACAGAAGGCACCGCAGGCATCAGCTCTGGTAAAGCTCAAACAATGTTGATGCCTTTTAAGATTTTAGTGCTATTGGATGCATTATTTACTTTGTTACACTTAATACACTGCATCCTATTGAGGTCTATCATTACTCCAGATTGCATATTAAATATATGTCCTCATCACACTGGAACTACATATAAGGAAAAAAAGGACAAAAAGGACAAAACCAAAACCTTATGTCAGTCTCTTACTGGGCATGTGATGTTGAGTGGGCAGATTCATATATGTAGGCGTCTCTTTGGAGCTTAATGGAGTGAATAAACATGCTACGTTTCCCAATGCTAATTCACTTAAAAGCCCAATAAAAGACAATAACCGTCACCTTTTAAGAGCTGTCACCATCAAATGCTCAACAGATAGTTTGGCTGTATTTACTTTCTGCTAAAAGTGTGTGTTCACTCCAGGAACATGTCTGTACGGGGTGTGTCATACACGTATCCGGGAAGAGCCTGCTAATAAAACAGACTAAAAGCTTTTTAAATGCGTGTGAGTGAGCACATTGCTTTGTTTTAAATGCTTTTGTGTGTGCACTGTGTCAACCCTTTGGGGGGTTTTGCATTGCGACTGTCTCTGCGATGGCATGTTCTGCTGTTTTGCCGTTTGCCTCTGGGCTTCTGAAGTCTGTTGTTGTAGGTACAGTGTGTGTTGTCAATGTAGCTGTGTCTTCCACGCTAAATGATGTAGACATTTCACAATTTCTCAAGGGCCAAAATCATGCCTCACCTTTCAATACCAATATCCCCCATGTCCACTGGAGTGACCTAACAAGTACATAAAACCACTGGCACCCTATTCCTGAAAACAGGAATAAGTGAAGCAATTTGAAGGACAAAAAAAAGAACAGAAATCTCATTGCAAGGCCATGTGTGGGGAAACTGGCATAATCAAACGTAACAGACAAACAATATTATGAGTGTGGAAAGAGTTTTGAGTGGGAAAAGATCATTAGAAAAGGAGACATCATCATATTTCTGTCAAAGAGACAGAAAAGAAGGGAACACTAATGACCAGGACAGAGAACAAGATGACCAGGTATGAGAACAAGATGACCAGGACAGAGAACAGGGATGACCAGAACAGAGAACAAGATGACCAGAACAGAGAACAAAATGACCAGGACTGAGAACAAGATGACCAAAACAGAGAACAAGATGACCAGGACTGAGAACAAGATGACCAGGACTGAGAACAATATGACCAGGACTGAGAACAAGATGACCAGAACAGAGAACAAGATGACCAGGACAGAGAACAAGACGACCAGGACAGAGAACAAGACGACCAGGACTGAGAACAAGATGACCAAAACAGAGAACAAGATGACCAGGACTGAGAACAAGATGACCAGGACTGAGAACAAGATGACCAAAACAGAGAACAAGATGACCAGGACTGAGAACAAGATGACCAGGTATGAGAAGAGTGACAACCATGCACACAGATTGTTGACATGGACATGACTCTGGACATCAACATCTAAAGCTCAAAATGTCAATTAAACAATGTCTGAAGTAAATAATGAGCTTTCAACCGTGTACTCCTTCACCTGCTGCACAGAGCAACAAGCCATTAACTAGGAACCAACTCCCACAAATAATACATCACTACAACAGCAGCTCAACAGGAATGAGAGCTACTCTCCTACTCTGCAATAATCTGCAATTACTTTGCCCTGCCTGCTGGTGGCATTACCAGACTTCTCTACACAATGCCCAATCAGTTATTACCACGCAGCATACATGTGTTTGTGTGTGTGTGTGTGTGTGTGTGTGTGTGTGTGTGTGTGTGTGTTTAAATGGATTACATTCTCACACTGGACTTTATCCACTGTTTCCTGCTGGGCATTGCCGATCAATCACTCTCTAAGTGAACAAAGTTTATCGCGGCCTGCTGACCTTTGACCTTGTAAAGGTCTTCAGATAGCAGGGTCAAAGGTTATTATGGCTAAATTTGCACCTCACAAATCCTGTGCACATGTACACAAACACACATGTCCTCCTCTCTCACACAACACACAGACGTGCCCGCGTGCCTTCGAGCTCCGTGTTAACAAGTGGCTTTTCCGAGGAGCAGAAAGAATGAGGTGCAGTGAAGAATGTCACCCGGGGAGAAGAGAGAGAACGTGATGAATCAGCTGCAGCAGGTAAACCAAGACCCCTGCTGAAACCCGGGATGAAACTGTCATCCCTCCGCTTCTCCACTGGTTTCTCTCTTCCTTTCTCCGTCTCAGCGTCTGGCATCAAAGCAGCATCGTTCCAGTTAACCACCCACCCCTTTGATCCATGCCTGTCAGGACCCCTGGGGGACTCAGGACTGCCCTTTTATCTGCCCGACTACTGGATCTTTTCACACAGGATGGTAATAATGCGATTAGCCATAATGCTCAGTGGAGAGAGAAAAAGAGAGAAATATACCACACAGTTCTGACACAAAGTCACATGGAGACAGATTTCTTTGTCCTGAACTAGAATTGAAATGAACTTCAGTCTAAAAATGTATATCTAACTGTAGCTGTTACTCTGTGGATTTAACACTTCTTCTTATTGCTAGAATGTTTGAGGCTTTATAGTGGCTTGTTTTGGCTACAAAGAAAAACTTCGTCTAAAAAGGCATGACTGCACTCAGTTAGCTAAAAACACACAAGCCTTTATAGATACTCTCCTCCCTTCTTAGGCAGTGATGCTAGCATTAGGTGTTTTACTGTGGTTCAATAAACAATTCGGTTTTCATTAATCATAGGAAGCCAGTATACTGATTTCTAGTACAAATACATATGCACACCCTTATATAAACACAATTTGCATAATCTTGATCAGGCTTAGAAAAAAAATACTAAGCTTGTTTTTTTAGTGAGCATTGTTTGCTAATCTGCCTGGTTGTACCAATGTTTGCCAATATACCAACGTAACGGGACATTTAAGACAGAGTCAATGTGCTTCCACTTCTCCTAGCAAAATTGCTTGCTTCCTGTACGTGCCCATGAATGGAGGTGGCCCAGGGATCCAGGGGTCCAGGGATCCAGGGGTCCAGGGGTCTAGGGGTCCAGGGGTCCAGGGATCATGAGAGAAGGAACACTGAGAAGGAAAGCAAAACCGAGCAAGAGGAAACAGGCTTAGACCTGCATTCAGCGGCAAACATGATCAGATATGATCTCCTTCTGAGGAAAACGCTTCATACTGGTGAGCTGATTGCCTGCACTAATGCGAAACGTTCACCAAGCTGCATCTTGTACACTGGTTAAAGTAAAGCTCTGAAGCTAGTGGGTTATGTTCAGAGTCTGATAGTTTCGACTCTCTCTCCCTCTCCCTCTCTATCTATCTATCTATCTATCTATCTATCTATCTATCTATCTATCTATCTATCTATCTATCTATCTATCTATCTATCTATCTGTCTATCTATCTATCTATCTATCTATCTATCTATCTATCTATCTATCTATCTATACACACACACACACTGTATACATTGTGTTAGGGCATTCATTCAGACAGGCACCCTCCACCCTCACAGATCCACCAACTCTGTCGTTCTGCCCTGTCTTATGCCCACCAGGGCCAAGGGCGAGAGTGGGTCAGGTCTTTAGGACAGTGCAGGGCATCTGCTACTGCGTGACAGAGATCTGCCTCACTGATACCACCCCCCCCCCCCCCCCCACACACACACACACACCCCATGTTCAGACGTGAAGAGTGGCTCACGATGCTTTTCAGGGGAGATGAAAGAAAGCCAGTAGAGATGAAAGCAAAGTCAGACAGACAGATACAGTTTGTTTTTGAACTGCTGTCATGCCATTTTGCTCCCATGTTACAAAAGGATTAGTACAAGACACTGAGCAACTCGTGGGATTAGGAAGAATCTAGCGTTTCCACCATGTTAGCAAACTCACATAGTCTGAGGCCATTCATATAGAAATAATACATGGATATAGCTAGATGAATAAAAATGTATTAACATTTAATGCCAAAACAATGAGCATTTATTAGTTTATCAATCAAAGCACCATGTTAATATAGTAACCAAACTAAAAATACTGTAAAAACACATTTTAATTTGCCCTGTACAAAACAGGATTTACAAATACATAGAGAGGAGGTACATCAATGGAGGTACAAAAACATGTTTAGCATAAAAATGTCTCTATCTTGGGGTATAACAACATAACAATATATGGTCAAAGGTACTTATGCCACGCCCTTCCTCCAACAAACAAAAAGGGAGAGAGAGAGATAGATAGATAGAGAGAGAGAGCGAGAGAGAGAGAGTGAGAGAGAGAGAGAGAGACTTCAAGTTTCAGTGTCTCCACTGAGTACGGTTTCGTTGTCTGTATGTCGGGCTGCACGGCTAAATAATTGTGAGCTTGAGTTGCACTAACTTCAGACCTGGTGAACAAACCGTCCAACAGAAACTGCATGGCTGTACTTCCCATCAGCACAGCTCTCTCCGAGCTCAGCTCCCACAAACAGGCCTGTGTCTGGATGAGAGGCACGGTGTTTATGGGCTATAGACAGAGGGATGGCCTTAGCCATCACGAGAGCAGGTTCTTTTGTTAAGAAGGCCTCCATCTGTGGTTTTCTGCATGCCTTATTCTGAGACTTTGACCATTTTTATCTGGTGTGGGAAAACCGGGGCAATAAAAACATGATCCTTTTCATGAACTCCATGCATAAAAGCCTTTTTTTTGCTCTCTACCCAATAAGGCTCTATTGGTTATTGGTAAATCTTATTTACTGCTAGCTCTGTTTTCTAGTGCCTACAGACTGTCTGGAAAAAGACAAAATAGAATGGCATCCCGTATTTCCTGACCACGGATGTTTTGAGAATGGCGGTTTTCCCTGTTTCCATAGCAATAAAGAAGATGACATTGTGGTAGGTTTGAGAGCCAGAATAAAACACTGCTTCTATCCTCATGTTCTACTTGTCTTTTCTGAGTTTTAGCTGATGCATGTGGGGTACAGGCTACTATAACATTTACTGACTTCTTTATTCTAGCTAAGATAACCAAGACAAGTAAATGAACCAAAAAACTAAAGCTGACTAATACTTCTGAGAAAAAACTTTATAACATGAAATTTGCATGTTATATAATTCCAAGATTCACATCTTCGTTGCCATTGAAAAACATTCAGGCTCCGATCCCCTTCTCTTTTTCACTGTTTCATCACGCAAAAGTCTGTTCATCACTTATTCAACAGGCCCTTGTTTGACTTGCGTACCCGTACTGCAGCTCTGTTCTCAGAGCAAGCGGGTCCTCACTGTGTTAGTGTGCTGCCACTAAATCCAGTCTTGGTTTTAATGAACCACACGCTGCCCAGAGTTTCCTCCCACCATTCTCCCACCATGTAACCACAATTCAGCAGTTTAGCGAGCACGGGGTCAGAATCCCGCCCATGGTCTGGAGTCCGTTCTCATTACTTGCCCCATTATTCTGGGGAAAGACAAAACAGGCAGGAAATGAGATAAATGCGCTGAAATTACAGCCTGTGATTGGGCCGCTGCCTCCACTGTTTAGAGTGTCTGGCTCCATTTTGGCTGCATTGCTCCTGATGGCTTCTCATTGCAGACACATTCTGCTCTCTACTATACCTGTCTGAGACACATTCTGCTCTCTACTATACCTGTCTGAGACACATTCTGCTCTCTACTATACCTGTCTGAGACACGTTCTGCTCTCTACTATACCTGTCTGAGACACGTTCTGCTCTCTACTATACCTGTCCAAGACACATTCTGCTCTCTACTATACCTGTCTGAGACACATTCTGCTCTCTACTATACCTGTCTGAGACACGTTCTGCTCTCTACTATACCTGTCCGAGACACATTCTGCTCTCTACTATACATGTCTGAGACACATTCTGCTCTCTACTATACCTGTCCGAGACACGTTCTGCTCTCTACTATACCTGTCTGAGACACATTCTGCTCTCTACTATACCTGTCTTAGACACGTTCTGCTCTCTACTATACCTGTCCGAGACACATTCTGCTCTCTACTATACATGTCTGAGACACATTCTGCTCTCTACTATACCTGTCTGAGACACGTTCTGCTCTCTACTATACCTGTCTGAGACACATTCTGCTGTCTACTATACATGTCTGGGACACATTCTGCTGTCTACTATACATGTCTGAGACACATTCTGCTGTCTACTATACATGTCTGAGACACATTCTGCTGTCTACTATACCTGTCCGAGACACATTCTGCTCTCTACTATACTTGTCTGAGACACATTCTGCTGTCTACTATACCTGTCTGAGACACATTCTGCTCTCTACTATACATGTCTGGGACACATTCTGCTGTCTACTATACCTGTCCGAGACACATTCTGCTCTCTACTATACCTATCTGAGACACATTCTGCTCTCTACTATACATGTCTGGTACACATTCTGCTCTCTACTATACATGTCTGAGACACATTCTGCTCTCTACTATACCTGTCTGAGACACATTCTGCTGTCTACTATACATGTCTGGGACACATTCTGCTGTCTACTATACATGTCTGAGACACATTCTGCTGTCTACTATACATGTCTGAGACACATTCTGCTGTCTACTATACCTGTCCGAGACACATTCT
>NC_135213.1:12332465-12352465 GCF_052324685.1 Brachyhypopomus gauderio | reverse complement strand
TGGCTCTGTCCTCTTTGCCTAACTGGACTCACTGGTAGATGGTAAAAGGAGGAAAACAGAAATCAAAGTGTGCAGAAAGAGTCTGCGGGGATGACCTAAAGGACACCAGCGTCATTGGGACACAGTTATACTGCCCTAAAATGCTCTCTATCATTATCTTTAGAAAATGTCAGAAAACAGATTCTAACACACACACAAAAGAAGACAAAAGGTAAGGGGGAGATAACGATGACAAATGGAGAAATTATGTCAGGCATGTAAGCTGGTTATATCTCATATAGTGTTGATGGAAATAAACAAATGCAGTAAAAAAAAAACAATAATAAATAGGCCAATTTACATATTTTAAAAGGGGTTGTAAAATATTCTTGAGAGAAAGGAATGTCATTTAACAGAAGTTGTGTTATTTCAGGAAACACACACATAAACCATGACCATGTCCGAATGAACGAGGTCTATTTATATGTGCAATTATTTTTTCATGTTGCCAGTTTTTCATTTAGACTCCAACAAGCTCATGAAGTTTTTCCTTAACAACAGTTCAAATCAGCTTTTTTATTGTTAATTAAAGCACAAACCAGAGCTAGCTAACTGCAGCTAATCCCATTTGAGGCTGTTTCAGCAGTACTGGCGCATTTCTGTGGCCATCCATTCTATTTAATGGGGGTTTGGGGGAAGGCCCCTCACAGCGATGTGTGTGGTAGCAGAAAACACACCAGAGCCAGCCAAGAGTGTACTGCTGCATGAAGGGAGGGGGGGGGGACGGTGTTGCCAGATTCATGTCTGGTCCCCTGCTGAGGGATTTCCAGAGGTAAAGGAATAGGCACATAAGAGGAAAACGGAGAACAGGACATGGAGTTAGCAGGGGAAATAAGGCCACGCTGCTGACTTCAGCACTGGGGGGAAAGTCCACCATGACTCAGTGATGAGCAGTGGGTCTGGAGAAGGGAGGGAGAACAAGACGAGAGAGAGAGAGAGAGAGAGAGAGAGAGAGAAATAGGGAGAAGGAGAATAAGATTGTATGTGTGTTACTGGTATCAAATGTTCTTTCTTGAACATGAAGAAATTAGCAAAATTTCCCTTTCCATGTGTCAGTAACAAAACAGAGTAACATTGTTCTATGAACCCTAAATATATCATAAGTTAAAATTATAAAGACAATCTGAAAAGTTAAATAATAACTATAATAATGTAATAAATCATTAAACTACTCCTGATTAGTTATTGTGCCCTCCGCACTTATTTGGGGGAAAATGCCCCGTTTTATTGCTTGCATCTTATAAATATAAATCTAAAGTTGAACTGTTCATTGAGAAAAAAAATAATCAAAAATACAATTTTTTCTACTGCACTGGAGTGAGTAATGCAGGAAGTGTTACGAGATTACATAAAATGGAACCTCCATATAAATGTTCTCCAGATCTTCCTGGATCCTCTCTTGTTCATGTTCCTCTCCAACTAACCCCACAGGACTTCAGTGGGGTTTGAGTCATGGGACTGAGAAAGTCATCACATAAGCTCGATTCTCTGCTAAGTGTAGATTAGCAGGTGTTCTTTGGATTGGTACTGCTGTAATGTCTACCACAGAAATGACCAGATTGTGATCTTAAATCTGGTATTTGATGGAGTACCTGGGCCATGGATATAAAAAGTGGCCCATAGTTCCTCCACATCACCACTTAGGCTTAATATTAACATGTATACCAAACCCATTATTATTAATGTTCACAGAGGTGTCAATTCCAGGTTCAGAAAGTAAAAGTCCTCACCAGGATTTTGCTCAAGCTTGCTAGATTTTCTAATTAGTGTAATCCAGGTAAAATTAGTGGAATCAACACAATCAAGGAAGCCTGAGAAAAATCCTGGTGAGGACTTTTACTTCCTGAACCTGGAATTGACACCTCTGAATGTTCACTTCACCTATGGTCTGGATGGGAAAGATACCTGGTTGTGTTATATAAAACTCTCCAGCAAAACATAGGCCATGTGTTAACTCACATGAGAGAATGGCAACTGACATGTGAGAGGAATTAGGCTAAAAATAAGTCTAATACGAGAAAAGGCAATTTTGGTCATGCTTACCCAGAATGCCAATTGTTCTAGACAGACTATACATGCATAATACATTTTAGCTGTAATATAATTAATTTCACATGAAATGGAGTGGTTAGACCAAATATCTGGGCACTGAGCACATTGAACATCAACAAGCATTTATAATTTAATAGTAATTAGCAACAGTAGATAGTTTGTTTATTTATAATTTGTTTGTGTATTGAATCATTTGTCTGACTCGGCCACAAACTTCTACAACTGAACTTGCACTGGACTATTGCAAAGCAACACAAATATTTTCCTGCACAGTTGTGTAGGTCTTGTGTAAGTCTACATGACTGCAGGTCAGCTACTTTCTACTGCGTACATTTACCCTGTGTGGACAAAAGGACTGGGACACTTCATAATCGCTGAGTTCAGGTGCTTCGTTCAGTTCCATTACTAGCCATGCAGTCTGCTTTACAAGCGTGTGAATGAATGGGTCGTTTAAAAGAGCTCGCTGACCTCGAGCAAGCCACTGAAATAGAAAGGCACAACAGCAACATGTCAATTTGTGAAAAGTATTCCCTCCTAAATTTTCCACAATCATCTGGTAGTGACGTTATTGATAAATGGGTGCGTTTAGGAACCACAGCAACTCAGCCATGAAGTGGCAAACCAGGTAAAGTTCCAGAGCGGGGTCACTGAGAGCGGAGCGGCATGGTGGGTAGAAATTGCCAACGCTTTGCTGACTCAATAACTGCAGAGTTCCAAGCCTCAACACAAAAACTGGGCACAAGGAACTTCATATCATGGGTTTCCACAGCTGAACAGCTGCATGCAGGCCTTATACAAGCCAAGCACAAAACCCAACGTCAGAGGCAGTGGTGTAAATCAGGCCGCCACTGAACTCTGGAGGAGTGGAAATGTGTTCAATGGAGTGATAAATCACCACTTTTCTGGTGCCTGATGAATGATTCAGGGTTTGATGAATGCCAGAACATTACCTGTCTTGCTGTACTGTGCCAATCATAAAGTTTGGTGAAGGAGGGGTAATTGGGTGTTTGTTGTTGTTTTTGTTAGTTCTGACCTCAACCCAATCGAACACTTTTGGAATGAACTAGAGTGGAGGCTCTTTCACCCAACATCAATGTCTGACCTCACAAATGCTCCTGTGTGTAAATAGGCAAAATTACCAAAGAAACACTCTAAAATCTTGTATAAAGTTTTTTCCAGAAGAATTGAAGGTGTTATAAAGGTGAGAGCACCGCCATATAACCTCCTATGGATTTAGAATGGGATGTCATAAAAGACTGTAGATGTAATATGTACCTTTCCCAATATTTTTGTGCATATAGAGTATGTATCCATTTAGTGTGTAACCAGTGAAGTAAGAGTGACTGTGTAAAAGACACTCTATGAGATTATGTCTAAGAAACTGTTTTGTAAGAGACTATGGTGGCATGTTTGATACGTCTTAACACCAAAGTTTATTACAATCTCAGACAGATAATGATTGTTAATATAATGAACAGTTAACAGAACACATCTGTAAAGTGTAGTGATACATTTATAGTTAAAAATTACTCATGTATTTTTATCCCTACACTCATGGAATGAGTTTTATAAAAAAAACTAAAAGGCTATTATAAAACCTTAAAGGTCAAGTAGATTTAATAACCTGAATTCATTTAAGAGAAGACCTCTATTTAATATATGGGGTAAGCATATAAAGTTATATAAATTATATTCACATTTATAATATATCCCACCCGATGCTGTAACGTGGCTCGCGCCACGGAGCGAGGAGACGGACACAATCGCTGAGATGAGCGAGATTTATTACGGGGAATACCATAAGCAGAGTCGAAAACACAGGCATGGGTCATAACAGGCAGGCAGTCCAGACATGAAATACGAACAGACATAATGGTACTAAACACGACGGGGAAACACGGAACAGGCAGGAATACAGGCAGCGGAAACAATACTCACAACGAACAGGTCGGAACAAAGTACAAGGCACACAGTAGACAAAATCACGGATAACTAGACTAGGGAAATACTGGGACTTAAATACATAGAACTGAAACAAGGAACAGGTGATAACAATGACACTGGGGCGTGGCAACAAACAAGGAATAAACGCGACAAACGAGCAGGGCGGGACAAACAGGCAGGGAACACGGACATGAGGGAACCCAGAGTGACAGCTACGAGAGGGGGCGTTGCACTACGTGACAGAACCCCCCCTCAAAGCGTGCCACTCCGGGGCACGCAAGGGCAGACAGGACAGGGACACCGACTAGGACAGGACAGGGAACTACGGCACACGGCGAGGGACAGGAACAGCAGACACAGGACAGACCAGAGGACATGTGACCTGGGGCATGGCAGGGACAAAGACAGGGGACATGGAGACTGGCCAAGAGCTGGACAGGGACACGGCATGACACGGGACACAGGGAGACCGGACAGGGCCAGGGCGAGGCACAGGATCAGGGCCGGACAGGACAGGACCGGGGACAGACACGGGAGTGGGGCCAGGGGACAGGGCAGAGGCACACACGGAGGCAAACACGGCTTGGACAACTGAGACTGGGACAGGAACAAAGTGGGTAACAACTTGGGGAACAGACACGGGGACCGGGACAGAGACGACACCACCAGAAACAGACACGGGAACAGGAACACAGACCTTGACAGACACAACCACAGGGACAGGAACCAAAACAAAACCAGGGACAGGACTGGGGAACAAGGGGAACCCGGGCACAGGAGCAGGAACACAGGGCGGAGCAGACAGTACACAGAGTCCATGCCCAACAGGGGGCAGCACAGTGCCTTGGGGCACAGGCGCGGCCGGGCGGCGGGCAGCGGGCACAGGCGCGGCCGGGCGGCGGGCACAGGCGCGGCCGGGCGGCGGGCACAGGCGCGGCCGGGCGGCGGGCACAGGCGCGGCCGGGCGGCGGGCACAGGCGGGGCCGGCAGACGGGCAGCGGGCACAGGCGGAGCCGGCAGACGGGCAGCGGGAACAGGCAGGGTCCGCTGGCGGGCAGCGGGAACAGGCAGGGTCCGCTGGCGGGCAGCGGGAACAGGCAGGGTCCGCTGGCGGGCAGCGGGAACGGGAGCCGGCGTGGACGACCTCTCCTGGGTCGCAGGGACAGGAACCGGCGTGGACGACCTCTCCTGGGTCGCAGGGACAGGAACCGGCGTGGACGACCTCTCCTGGGTCGCAGGGACAGGAACCGGCGTGGACGACCTCTCCTGGGTCGCAGGGACAGGAACCGGCGTGGACGACCTCTCCTGGGTCGCAGGGACAGGAACCGGCACGGACTGCCTACGGGCAGCGGGGACAGGAACAGGCACGGACTGCCTACGGGCAGCGGGGACAGGAACCTGAGGTGAGGAGATGCACTCGGGGGGCGGAGCCGCCAAGCCGACGTCCTCGGGGGGCGGAGCCGCCAAGCCGACGTCCTCGGGGGGCGGAGCCGCCAAGCCGACGTCCTCGGGGGGCGGAGCCGCCAAGCCGACGTCCTCGGGGGGCGGAGCCGCCAAGCCGACGTCCTCGGGGGGCGGAGCCGCCATACTGACGTCATCGGGGGGCGTGTCCGCCAAGCCGACGTCATCGGGGGGCGGAGACACTATACTGACGTCATCGGGGGGCGTGTCCGCCAAGCCGACGTCCTCGGGGGGCGGAGCCACCATACTGACGTCATCGGGGGGCGTGTCCGCCAAGCCGACGTGGCTTGTACTCCCCCCCAAAAAATACTTGGGGGTGTCGTGTGGAGTAGCCGGTGGGATCAGCGGCGGTAGGTCCTCCTCCTCAGTGTCCGGGTTGAGCCTGGAAGAACACACAGACACACACGCCCCTCGGTGGCTCTCTCTGCGATGGCTCCGCCTCCTCTGAGGCGTCGGGAGCTCGCAGCAGCCATTGAGAGCCGACCGAGGGTTAAGCCAAAGCTCGTCTGTGCATTCCTTCCGTCTGCCCGCTGCTTGTACCACAGGTTGCTCACCCCTGTGGCGTTCGTCAAGCAGGGCAGACTCACAGCGCTCAAAAGGAGTCTCGCCGCGAAAGCCAGCAGTGAGAGACTGCGCTTTCTTCGGTCTGCGACGAGACTTCCTTGTTCCCACAGCGCCAGGGGTATTCCTGTCTCCGGCTCGTTCGCGCTGTAACACATGAGAGTTAAACTGCACGGAAGCAGCCAACAACTCGTTACAGCGACTAAACTCACCGGAGTCTCGCTCTCTCGCTGTGTCCTCGTTAGATCCGTGATTATGTAACGTGGCTCGCGCCACGGAGCGAGGAGACGGACACAATCGCTGAGATGAGCGAGATTTATTACGGGGAATACCATAAGCAGAGTCGAAAACACAGGCATGGGTCATAACAGGCAGGCAGTCCAGACATGAAATACGAACAGACATAATGGTACTAAACACGACGGGGAAACACGGAACAGGCAGGAATACAGGCAGCGGAAACAATACTCACAACGAACAGGTCGGAACAAAGTACAAGGCACACAGTAGACAAAATCACGGATAACTAGACTAGGGAAATACTGGGACTTAAATACATAGAACTGAAACAAGGAACAGGTGATAACAATGACACTGGGGCGTGGCAACAAACAAGGAATAAACGCGACAAACGAGCAGGGCGGGACAAACAGGCAGGGAACACGGACATGAGGGAACCCAGAGTGACAGCTACGAGAGGGGGCGTTGCACTACGTGACAGATGCCTGTATATGCATTATTCTATCATTCTTTTCATATACTATTATACTATTTTTTTCTTTTGTAGGCTATAGTGTATGTATACTCCTAAAGTTGTCATACCACAGACACACCCAAAAATACATTATATGTATGTAATTGTGTGCAATCTTTCTTTATAAAGACATCTTATAATTTTATAGTGAATTAGACATGTAACTACAACTAGACACAAGCAGTTACAAAAGCTTAAGCTTAAGCCTTGAGGCATTAAACAGCGTATACCACAAAATGCATCAGAATGTTTGACATTTTCATGATTTATATGACGTGATGCTCAAAACATAAATAAACATATCTCACATCTGTGGCCCTCACGTGCCAACAAAATCAGGAATGCTTTGTTGAGCCATGATGGTGGATAACATCAGTAGACTGTGTTCTCCTGTCCATTTGGTGCCAGAGAAGCTGCAAGACGGCAGACAGAGGTCTACAGAGATGTCTATCTGCAGGGTCACATGGTCAGACAGAGGTCTACAGAGATGTCTATCTGCAGGGTCACATGGTCAGCACCCCTACTGATGTATCAGAGCATGGCTGCGCTGGCTGCGTACTGCTCATGGCTACATTTAGGCGTATAGTCAGTATACCTAATGCATGCTGTTATAGCCAATAATTAGTAGGTTTAATAGTTTCAAATTTGGCCTTTTGTAACATTAAATAAAAGCAGAATACAAGCTGCCAATTTCTAAAATGTCAATCTTCTCAAACACTCTGTAAAGTTTGTCCTGAAAGCTGAGATAGTTATTTGTCCATTTGGAAAGTCCCGTGAAAGGTCAGCTGACATACAAAAGTCACGCAGCATCCTCGCTGATGTCATGCAACAGGTCCATTAATAGCTCTTCTACAACACCAGTGTACTTATGGGCCAGTTAGCTCTCCGTGTGGCCTGTGAGGCCAACACCTAAAACCCAACGTGCAGAAATGGGGAAGAGAGGAAGCAACAGCTGCAGTATCACCACACTTGCAGTCTAGTCACTCTTAGTCTAGACCAATGGGCTGCAGCTACGTTAAGCGAGCCATCACAATTACGTCTCCTTTGGGACGTAATGCTCTGGCGACCTTTTGCAGGTTAATGTACAAATTTCAGCAATACATTTCAAACACAGGCATTTGAAGATCTACATCATCGGGTGCATGACACAACCCAGCAGGACAGTCAAGGTTACACTGAACACAGTATTTGTGCCCCATTATAATTACTACAGCAGTGTTCAGTGTTAGCTTATAGGAGCCTGAGTTAAAAGTCCATATCATATCTGCCAAACTAGTTTAGGAAAATTACGTTTGCACTTTTAAATACGTGTTACTCTGACTTTTTCTGGTGGTTTCACAGAAATCACAGACAGCAATCTCAAACGCTCACATGACAAATATGAATCATTACATTTCCATTCAAATATTCCTGTGTTTTAGAAATACATGTATGACGTTAAGCACAGCAACAGGGAGCCTTCCCTACGTCCTGCACCTTTACCACCGTAGACATCGCAAGTGTTTCCAGTCTGGGCTTGTTTTCATTTCTGCGAGTACCATGATAGCAAAGCTTCCAACTGCTCAGAGGGTCTGAGCACTCTCACCGTTTCCGTATTTACCACCTGTATCTAATCTGTGGCTCTGCGCTCACTTATCTCTGTGTCTCCTTCTCCCACTCGCACACACTTTACAAACACACACACAGAAATGCTTGGTTAAAGAATGCACATAGACCCACACACACACACACACAACTGCACGGCTGCAGAAACCTAGTATACTATCAACAGATATTTAATTTGCATTATGTCCACTATAAATAATGACAAAGGACTGAAGACTGCTTGATTCAAAACTAAAAAAAAAAAAAAAAACAAGAATGGATGTCTGAGTGCATGTGTGTGTGTGTGTGTGTGTGTGTGTGTGTGTGTGTGTGTGTGTGTGTGTGTGTGTGTGTGTGTGTGTGTGTGTCTGGTTTTGACCTCAGTTCACTGACGCCCAACAGCCGGACTAAGACCCCCTTGGTCTGGTTTCTCTCATATTCTCCACCCCACTAGAGAGGGAGCTGCTTTGAAGGGATCCCTGATGGGTATGGCAGATAAGACGTGAGGAAGCTCTTTGGCTACTGGGCGTCCGGACCAGCCCCAACACGCAGCGTGTGTGTGTGCCTTTGTTTGTGTATGCATGTCATGCGTGCGTGTTGTGTGGTTAGTGACTAGATTAGGCACAGCAGTTGCAGGAGATTCCTGTTTCCCCCAGAGCACTGGGAGACACAAGACACAGGCGACATGGACCCTCAGACCAACAGAGACGTTTTGTTACACACTACCCAAAGCATTCGCTGCCATCTGATCCTCTGAACACACACACACACACACACACACACACACACACACACACATACACACACACACACAGTGCTCCTTTTAATCACAGGGCATTAAGAATGTGCGATTCCTCATATTCTGTATTTCAGGCCTAAAAAATGAAAGATAAAAAGATTTCTGAATGATAAAAAATGAAACTACAATTTTAGAATAAAAAAAAAACTGAAGTGTGAGAAGCTTCTCTTTTAATTCATTTGTGCGTTCTACGCCTAGCACTTGTGTGTACGCCTAGCACGTGTGTGTTGGTTATGGTGTGTTTGAAAGTGTTAGTGGAGTTTCGAGAGGAGCTACAGGGAGCATCGTGCTTGAATGTCTGGATATCATTTGGACTTCAGTCTAAATATTTACATGACCTAGGTTCATTAAACGTAAGGAGAGGTCTTTCTCTAAACCACCCAAAACACTATGCAATAAGAACTGAAAAACATTTAAAACCAAGCACTTTTTCACTCTTTTGTCACCCAGTAAAATACACACACGCACGCACACACACACACACACACACACACACACACACACACACACACACACACGCACACACACACACACACACACACATACTGCCACACACTTGCAAGGGGTCACTGCTCATGCAATTTCATTAATGACCATCATATAATTAAGGAACAAAATGATGATTGGTTGAAAAAAATCTATGTGATTCGCATTTGGTAAATTCTACTTGCCATGAAGAGCCTTATTTCAAATATTTGTGCAGGACAATATTTATTTATGTTATCAAAGAACAATTTGATTGACATTGACAACATTATAATAATGACACGGCAGAAATTAATCTGTTTAGCTCTGCCATCTTTCTCATAAAATTCATAGGACCTTATCTACTTTAAAACACAAGAGACATTTTGTCATTTTTGTTAGCCGAATCAAAATTTTGTCTACATATTAAGAAAGTTTTACCCCAAAAATTCACTAAACATAAAGGTATAATTCATGTAATGAGTGTTAACAGAAGAGCTACACTAAGATACACATCATTTTATCATGTATTTTATTATATATTTTAAAACAATGTGTTACTCTAATGGCAAAATCAACATAAAATATTATAAACAGAAAAGACTTTGTTTTTTGGTTAAAAAAATATAATGTTAACAGAGTCAAAGTTGCTGCTTTAAAAGCTATTGTATCACTGCTTAGAGACAGCTGTGCGCATGTGTGTGTGTGTGTGTGTGTGTGTGTGTGTGTGTTAGACAGGCAGTTCAACTGGCAGACAGGCTTAGAGAAAGCCAGATAAGGGTATGAGGTGGGAATGCATCAAGCATGTCTGAGAAAGTGAGTAGTAAATGATATTTTACAGGCTCTTAATGCTGTGAGGGAGACAGACGTCTCCTGGAGAAGAGACGCTCTGCCTTGCTCTCTCGCAGTGCCCTGCTTGAATATGGGGGTGTATCTGTGTGTGTGTGGACAGCCCTGATCCTGTTCTGGACTTTATAGCATATGCGGACAGTAAGACTCAGGGAAGCGTGTTTACTCCTATGCCTTTTCTGCTCCGCTGCGGTAACAAACCTTAATTGCGTCCTGTTTTTGTCCTGCGATTAAATCCATTTGATTAGTGCTGTTGTCACTGTGTGCCTGCATTGCACTGCGTCCCCTCTGCAGAATTACAGCAGTGCTGCCCACTGACAGTACTGGCAGGAAAAGCTGGTCATGTGCTTACGACTGTACTCAGGACTGTACTCAGGACTGTACTCAGGACTGTACTCAAGACTGTACTCAGGCCGGGAGCTATTTTGTTTTGTTTTTTCCCCTTTCGTGCCTCCCGTCTTCACTTCCGGAGAAATCCAACACTACAATCTGTATATTTTTCTAAAGAACATGTTTTTCTTTGTTTTGGCCATGTGAGTCCTGATCTGAGGCTACTATGCCTACACAGAACTCTCTATGGCACTATTGACACACACAACACTCTCTGTGGCACTATTGACACACACAGCACTCTCTGTGGCACTACTGACACACACAACACTCTCTGTGGCACTACTGACACACACAACACTCTCTGTGGCACTATTGACACACACAGCACTCTCTGTGGCAATACTGACACACACAACACTCTCTGTGGCACTATTGACACACACAGCACTCTCTGTGGCATTATTGAAACACACAGTACTCTCTGTGGCACTATTGACACACACAGCACTCGCTGTGGCACTATTGACACACACAACACTCTCTGTGGCACTATTGACACACACAGCACTCTCTGTGGCACTACTGACACACACAGCACTCTCTGTGGCACTATTGACACACACAGCACTCTCTGTGGCACTACTGACACACACAACACTCTCTGTGGCACTATTGACACACACAGCACTCTCTGTGGCACTATTGACACACATAGCACTCTCTGTGGCACTACTGACACACACAGCACTCTCTGTGGCACTACTGACACACACAACACTCTCTGTGGCACTACTGACACACACAACACTCTCTGTGGCACTATTGACACACACAGCACTCTCTGTGGCACTACTGACACACACAACACTCTCTGTTGCACTACTGACACACAACACTCTCTGTGGCACTACTGACACACAGCACTCTGTGCAACTAATGACATGCACATCACATTTTCTTAAACTAAAGTAATGTATGATCCTGTTAAAATGTCTTATCAGAATGCAGTGTTTGCTATTTCTGCGGCCATCTTGCATCTGATGATGAGGATGATGTGAATTTACTGTGCACCCGATGATGAAGAGGAAATGTGAATTTACTGTGCCTCTCAGAAACATCCACATGGTGGTCCACTATGAATCATGGTCACCCATCCCATATACACAGGAGACACACACACTCACACAGACACACACAAACACATGCGCGCACACACACACACCCACACACACACACACACACACACACACACATTCTCACACTCTAAGAGCCAAACTCTGTCTTCCTATTGAATCAATTTGAACATTAGCTAATATCCATGATTTGTATGCCACAGGGATCTTTAAGCCCAGTCTGCTCCGCTGTAGCACAGTCTGGCATGCTAGCAGTGTTCACTAATCATATTCCACTGGCAACTCCATCATAGTCTGTCTTTTCTAATCAAATATGGCTGGAGCCAGCTCCCCACAACACCCTGACCTCCCTCCCTCTCTGCCTGCCCTCCCTGTCCCCTCTGTGACAGAGAAACAGCTCATAATGCTGAAGGGTTCGGTTTGAGAACAGAAGGCCTAGTTCAGGAAGCGATTCAGAAAGGTTGTTTCGATGTTTGGCTTAGGAACACACACCCCTGTTTAACATGCACTGCTATCAGTATGTAGGAATTTACAACAGTTATCAATCCATTAAAGACGGGAGGAAGAAGCAGACCAAACCAAGTAAGAGTAGATAACACACACACACACACACACACACACACCCGTTCCCTATCCAAGCAGACAGAGCACTAAACTGCAGGAGTGTGCCACATATTTGATATGAACCTAACGTGACCCTACTGCACTGGAAGGTAGGTGGGGGGTGTGGGTTTCGGACCACGTATGATGATGTTTAATCTGATTTTTAATCTTTACGTGTTTTAGGTTTCATCTCAGACTGCCTCGGAAGCCCCATGAGAGACAACCAAGCTTGATTCAGCGTGACTTCCTGTAGTTGCCAAAGTGGACATGTAAACTTTGTTTACCCCCTTATCCCCTCACCCCCTCCATAGTGCACACTGGAGCAGGGCACGTCTCAGACACGGGCACAGCGCACAGTTCTGAACCACTGAACGCCAGCTGCTCTGCAGTAAGCGTTTCCTCTCAGCAGTGGCGGGTTCAGGCACTCTGAAAGCGCTCTGTTTCCACACCGGACAAAAAGAAAACGATCGGCTAGGTTTTTTTTTTCTTTCGGGGAGTAATGAACTGTCTCTCATCGCATGCTTCATTACTTTGAACCGGACGCACAATAGCGCGTGTGATGCGGAGGTCGCAGACACGAAAGGGAGAACCTGACTGCTGTGGCAGATAGCGGAAAGATTTCACTGTTGATAACCGGAGAAAGAAGTAAAAAAAAAAAACTCGGCTCTAATAGACTGGGGTAATTATGATATAATTTTCCATGTGATTTCAAGCCGTGTGCTGGCGAGCCTGAGGCATGGGGCGGTTCCGGTGGGGCGGTTCCGGTGGGGGGGGGGGGGGGGGGGGGTTGCTGTCAGGAGGAGAGGTCAAAAGGCCTAGAGGGTGTACGTCTATTCTGTACAACTAACAACTGACATAAGGGGAAATCGCTCTTTCAAAGGTATTTAAAAATATGACATCAAATTTAACATGCTGTGATGTGACAGCTTTTTATGACTTAGTGTTCTCCTTAAAACATGATTCAGAACCTTTGCCTTTTACCCATACAGGTCTAAGTAACAGACAGAAAGTAGGAAATGAAACGGAATGGAGAGAGAGAGAGAGAGAGAGAGAGAGAGAGAGAGAGACAGAATATTGATTTTCTCCACGGTAAAAGATAAGGTATCTTTTAGGTATCAACATGTTTATCTAGCAAGTTACGTATCAGTGTGCCAGCTACACCGACATAGCAACACCAGTTACAGCTGCCAAGCCAATCATCTGACAGCATGAAAAATGTGGCTATTACAGTAAGTTCAAAGTAAATATCTTCCACAGCATCAGAATAAATCTTGACTCTTGTCACACTATTAGCGGCTGACTTCACAGGGTTACGATAATACTTCTGTTTCCACAGCAAAGAGCGTGACACTGTAGTTGTGCAACTTTTTACCTGTCTAAAAGAGGAAGAGGGCCATGTTTGTCAGGTAGTGCAGAGGGTGAGAAACCACAGGCCTATGGGGCAGGAGCAAGACCCCCTGCTGACGCCACAGCCGGTCGATAGGAGCGGGACCCTGAGCGGGACTCGGAGCGGGACAGCCAGCAGGCCAGACCCCTGCCCCAAGTAACATATGGCGCTCAGCCTGCTATGTCATTTCCTTTGTAATTCCCTGCAGACCTCTGGTTCAAATCAATTAAACAAACACACAGGCAGGCACATCAGTGCAGGTAAAGCACGTTCCTCCTGTAGTCAGGACTGAGTTCAACTGATCTACATGGAGGGAGAGAGAGAGAGAGAGAGAGAGAGAGAGAGAAAGAGAGAGAGAGAGAGAGAGAGAGAGAGAGAGACAAAGAGACAGAGAGAGATAGAGAATGTTGATAAGAAAAAGAATAGAAATTCAAAGATGCTGAGATCTTGTGTTTACACAATTGTATTTCATATGCTATGGGGATTTTGGTGCTTCTTGTTGAACACATATATTTCAGTAGTGTACCAGCAACTAATTATATGAACTTGGTCTCATCTGACATAATCAGTGAGTGGAAAACCATGTGTTGAATCCCATTTTACTTGTGCACAGAACTTTTTTCTACAGATTTCCAACAGATAAATTCCTTAAAATTATCTCCTACCAAAGATTAGTGGCTTAATTTTAAATTTGATGAGTCATAAGCTTTATAAGTTGTACAACTGGTAAATAGCTAAAATATGAATTGCAATCTCATGATTATTGACTGTCCATGAAGAGACACCAAGCAGAGACTAGATATCAGACAGACCTGTATCCAGCTCTCATTGATTCAGAAGAGCTCTGGCGTCTGTTGTATTGGCTCTGTGTGTGTGTGTGTGTGTGTGTGTGTGTGTGTGTGTGTGTGTGTGTGTGTGGGTGTGTGTGTGTGTGTGTGTGTGTGTGTGTGTGTGTGTGTGTGTGTGAGTAATCCTGAAGAGGAAGGGGGAAAGATAGAGCTATTGCCCTTGGAGAAAGCTACTGTGAGTTTCTCCCCTGCCCTCAACCTCAAATGATTAAAAGACTTTTAAGCTATGCTGGAGTTGAATGTTCCCACCTCTATTGTTACACACATGCAAACACAAACACACAAATCCCTGAGTTCAGTAACAGCCCACTGACCCTAGAGTGGAGGATTATGATCAATATCTCCCATCGCTGCCGCTGTTTCCCAGACCCCTCCCGCTGCTCCTGTCCTGGAGACACATTAAAAATTCATCCGCATCCAAATTAAATGGATTTCAGCTCATCTTTAACCCTCCGTCAATAAAGTGCAGTCACAGGATTCCTCCTCCTCGCTCCTCACCGTCCACCCTGCTCTCCATTTCACTCTGAAGCCCTGAATTCAGCCAACCTTCTCCCGTCATTACCGACTCACTTTCAGACGGCTTCAAACGCCGCAAATGACCCCCGACAGCCACCGTGCGAAAGCAACAGAGCAAACTTTGCCCTTTGGGGCCTTTTTTTTCTGCAGGGGATGAGTCGTAATAATGCTGATTATAGGCTGTGGAGGAGTGTCATTTCAGATGAGTGGCGCTTTCAGACAGGTCAGCCTGAGGTATGAGGGCTATTTGACCACAGGCAGGGGAAGGAGAGGGCGGGTCAGAGCAGAACTTCAGACGGACTCTTCATTAAGGGGGTGGCCCGAGGCTCCCTGCTGTTTCAGTACCGGCGGAGAGAGTGTAGGCTCCACGTCTCCGGCTGCTCTAAAGGACTCGGCCTTCGGAGTGCGGTCGCCCGGACGGGTTTGAGGCGCTCGCGTTCACAACAGTTTGATTTCCACAAGTCGGTGCAGAAGTGCAGAGCTGTGATGATATGAATTAAAACTAACACTAACAGTTAAAATAAGCAGAGGGACGCAATAAGGGTGAAGGTATATCCAGTAGAGGGAGCTGTTTCTTTGTGTGTGTGTGTGTGTGTGTGTGAGAGAGAGAGAGAGAGAGAGAGAGAGAGAGAGAGAGAGAGCAAGAAAGCTCATTCCCTTTAAGATCACAGTTTCTCCCACAGTCTCTAAACAGTCTCATTCAGCGGCGGGAACAACCTTTGGCCAACCTTACGCTTAATATGTAAAGCACACATACCCCTCAAAACTCTTAGACATGGCAAATACCAGCGGCCAAATTCATCAAAAATAATGGGCTTGCTTTAGTCTGGTGTGGTTGCCTTCACCCCTCTTATCCCCTTTTTTCTTTCCCCCTCATTCACAGAGAACCTGAGGTCAATGTTAAGCACTATTCCACCATTACCAGAGACTGGAAAGAATCCAGAGTCAAGAAATCTGATCGCAGGCCCACACAATTTCTGGATTTAGGAGAAGGCGGCTTTTCTAAGAATATGAACGGGCGGAGGAGAAGAAGGAAGCTGGGAGGATCGTACCAGGAGTCGGTCTGTTAAGATCAAAGACGTGGAGCGAGGGAACAGCAGGAAGAGGCGGAGGGACAAACGGAGGGGCGGAAGGGGAGAAACGGAGGAGAAGGAAAACATGCCGAGTCAGAACGAAACTCCCTGCGTCAGTCTTCAGCTACCAGGACCGGGGTTCTGCCACTATACCTCCATTGGTTCTCCACTAGCAGCCTCTGTACCACGACCCAGAATGCACTGCAGCAAGCCCCCGTGTCCCCTTTGGCCCAGGGCTCAGCTTTTGTCTGGCTACCAGAGGGAATTAAGAGTTACATGGGCTGCAAACTCATGCTGACATGAGCTGATGAGGTCTACCATGGGCGGGGGGGGTGTCGGGGGGGGGGGGGGGCAGCGGGCTGAAACAATGCCCCCTCACAACACGTGACCGTCCCCTGCTGCCCGCCATGCACTAAACACATTCTGTGTTTGTTGGAATGCTGCATTCATTTGCCGAACCTCTAATTACAGCCAAATATAAGTTTGGTCTGATCTGGGCTAATCTTGCTCTCATTGCGTCTGGGGCTCTGCCGCTGTACTGTGCCATATGACAGAGGTGCTCATTACGCATGACAGAACGCTAACTGCTGCTCTTCCCAGTGGCACAGCAGAGAGGGGTACAGGCTGAGGTCAAAGGGCGGCGTCTCTGAGCAGCCATTTAGCGTCTGTTCCCACCCCCCCTTCCCAAATGCTCCATGGCCCACAAGGTGTTGGACGTGAAAGAGGGGGGGGGGGGAAAGAGTGAAAAATTAAGAGCTACAGGGGGTGGGGGGGGGGGAGGGAGAGAAAGAGGGACAGACGCATAGTGAAAGAGAGAGTGGGAAGAAGTAATATATATATATATGTATAAATAGATATATATATATATATATATATATATATATATATATATATATATATAGAGAGAGAGAGAGAGAGAGAGAGAGGAAGATGCCATAGACACAGATGGTAAGAGTAGGTAATACAGAGATGAGAGGAACTAACAAGAAACTGTTAGCTGATCAGAAGTGTCAGTGACATTAATGACAGACTTTCTAGCCCTCACTAGAGACAGAGTGAATGTGTGTGTGTGTGTGTGTGTGTGTGTGTGTGTGTGTGTGTGTGTGTGTGTGTGTGTGTGTGTGTGTGTGTGTGTGTGTGTGTGTGTGTGTGTGTGTAAATGTTCAGTTAGACAGTGCAGCAGACAGGCACAGCACAGCTGCAGCTGATTTCAACTGCCAGACTCCTGACAGCTTAATGAGATATTTTAAAGCCATTACAGATCTGCTGCCTCCTGCCTAATGCCTTTAAACACACACACACCACACACACACACACACACACACACACACACACACACACACACACACACACACACACACACACAACACACACACACACAGCCATAGCTCTATCCTATTAAATGCAAATAAGAAGATAAACATTTAAAGTACATAAAAACTTTTAACACACAAAAGAATGTACACACAAATCTACATGTGTAAAAAGAGATTTGCTGCATTATGACACACACACACACGGTCGGTGTGCGGCTGTGATGACCAGACTGGCCTCCACAGTCCGGCAGACCTTCCAGAAGCTTCCTTTCATTTTAGCACTCTTTCCCGTGGCACTGCGACCTTCAAAGGAACATCATATCAAACCAACTCCATCCCACAAACGGGGCCCCTGCGTCTGTGTGAAACTCAGGCTGCGTGTGATGGTGTGTCAGTCAACAGACCTCCGTCCCTCCCGTCCTGTTTCTCTCGTTCCTCTCCTCTTCTGTCTCTCTTTCACAGGTGAGTTCTCCAGCTGGCCTGCTGCTGCTGGCCCCTGTGAGATCACAGCGTTTCACCAGGCTTCTGTTTCCATGGCAACCTAATCGCAACATCGCAGTCCACAGCCATGCAGGTCAAGCCCCACTCCACCTTCTCAACCCCCTCACTCCACCTTCTCCACCCCTCACTCCACCTTCTCAACCCCCTCACTCCACCTTCCCCACCCCTCACTCCACCTTCTCCACCCCTCACTCCACCTTCCCCACCCCTCACTCCACCTTCCCCACCCCTCACTCCACCTTCTCAACCCCTCACTCCACCTTCCCCACCCCTCACTCCACCTTCTCAACCCCCTCACTCCACCTTCTCCACCCCTCACTCCACCTTCCCCACCCCTCACTCCACCTTCTCCACCCCTCACTCCACCTTCCCCACCCCTCACTCCACCTTCTCCACCCCTCACTCCACCTTCTCCACCCCCTCACTCCACCTTCTCCACCCCCTCACTCCACCTTCTCCACCCCCTCACTCCACCTTCCCCACCCCTCACTCCACCTTCTCAACCCCCTCACTCCACCTTCCCCACCCCTCACTCCACCTTCTCAACCCCCTCACTCCACCTTCCCCACCCCCTCACTCCACCTTCTCCACCCCTCACTCCACCTTCTCCACCCCTCACTCCACCTTCTCCACCCCTCACTCCACCTTCCCCACCCCCTCACTCCACCTTCTCCACCCCCTCACTCCACCTTCTCAACCCCTCACTCCACCTTCCCCACCCCTCACTCCACCTTCTCCACCCCCTCACTCCACCTTCTCCACCCCCTCACTCCACCTTCCCCACCCCTCACTCCACCTTCTCAACCCCCTCACTCCACCTTCCCCACCCCTCACTCCACCTTCTCCACCCCCTCACTCCACCTTCCCCACCCCTCACTCCACCTTCCCCACCCCCTCACTCCACCTTCCCCACCCCCTCACTCCACCTTCTCCACCCTCACTCCACCTTCTCAACCCCTCACTCCACCTTCCCCACCCCCTCACTCCACCTTCTCCACCCCCTCACTCCACCTTCTCCACCCCTCACTCCACCTTCTCAACCCCTCACTCCACCTTCCCCACCCCTCACTCCACCTTCTCCACCCCTCACTCCACCTTCTCCACCCCTCACTCCACCTTCCCCACCCCCTCACTCCACCTTCTCCACCCCCTCACTCCACCTTCTCCACCCCTCACTCCACCTTCCCCACCCCCTCACTCCACCTTCTCCACCCCCTCACTCCACCTTCTCCACCCCTCACTCCACCTTCCCCACCCCCTCACTCCACCTTCTCCACCCCCTCACTCCACCTTCTCCACCCCTCACTCCACCTTCCCCACCCCCTCACTCCACCTTCTCCACCCCTCACTCCACCTTCTCCACCCCCTCACTCCACCTTCTCCACCCCTCACTCCACCTTCCCCACCCCCTCACTCCACCTTCTCCACCCCCTCACTCCACCTTCTCCACCCCTCACTCCACCTTCTCAACCCCTCACTCCACCTTCCCCACCCCTCACTCCACCTTCTCCACCCCTCACTCCACCTTCCCCACCCCCTCACTCCACCTTCTCCACCCCTCACTCCACCTTCCCCACCCCCTCACTCCACCTTCTCCACCCCTCACTCCACCTTCTCCACCCCTCACTCCACCTTCCCCACCCCCTCACTCCACCTTCTCCACCCCCTCACTCCACCTTCTCCACCCCTCACTCCACCTTCTCAACCCCTCACTCCACCTTCCCCACCCCTCACTCCACCTTCTCCACCCCTCACTCCACCTTCCCCACCCCCTCACTCCAC